>NC_086446.1:656650565-656828065 GCF_028390025.1 Pseudophryne corroboree
GTGAAAAAGGGCTATCACATTACAATTAGAACAACAGATAATTAATAATAACTTTCTAATTAGTAACTGATAAAAAAAGACTCAATTAGTACACAGTGGCATAACTAGAGTAGGGCAAGCGGGGCACATACCCTGGGTGCTGTGTTAGTCCTGGCAGAAGAGGACACCACTGACCAGAGCAGTTTACCCACCCACTGTAGCATTTGTTGCTCGACATCCCGCGTCCACTCTCCAAGTGTTATCTGTCTCACTGTGCTCTGCCACCGGACTGTCCAGCCTCCTAGAGCTTTCTCTGCTGTTGGGAGATGTCACAGGGGTGGGTGGGGAGCATGGATGGGAACCGTGACGTCATGAGGAAGTGGGGAGGTAGTCACCACCAGCCCCATACCCTTGGGAGTTAAGAATGGGATTGGATAGTAGCCAAAGCTACTGGGTGGGGATACTGTATTTGAAGAGCCCAGTCAACAAAATCAGGCGCGTGCCTTGTGCCAGAGTAGGACTGACGAAATGACATCTGCAGTAAGGATGATCCTGAGATCACAGCTGCTCTGCATGCAACTTTATTGTACAGTTTATTGTACAGTTGACAATTTTGTCTACTCTTTGGAGCTTAGCCCTGGAGGGTTCATACCAGCAGCTTAACTGCAAGTAACTCTGCAATGTAGAGAGAACAATTGATTTTCACTGTCTCTGTCTCTCTCTTGTTCGTTCAGTCTGTGGGGGTCTATGTGTTATATTATTATCCTGTGGGGGCCAGTGTGTTTACATGTTTATCCTGCTGGGACCAATGTGTTTAAATTTTGCTGGGGTTAGTGAGTTTAATTTTTGTCCTGTGGGGGCCAGTATGTTAGTGTTTATCCTACCGGTGCCAATGTTTGTGGGTTTTGTTCATGTGAAGCCTATAGGGGCGATTCAATTGTTTTACCCTACAGCTGCCACTATATGGCACCTAATAGAGCAATGCAATTGTTGCTCCATTCAGGTGTGAATAGGCATGGGTGTAGCTTTAGAGGGTGCAAGGAGTGCCACTGCTATGGGGCCCAGAGGCTTAGGGAGGCCTAGACTGAGGTTATAAGGTAGCATAACAATTTCCCAGATTTACCTGCTAAGTAATTGGGTTTGATCCATTGCCCAACCTAACTTGTATGATATTTCATTTTCAGTGAGAGCAGTGTGTGTAGAGGATGTTGTAATGGGAAGGGGGCACTGTAATCTGGCATATTTCGAACTGGAAGGTACTGTAATATGGCACAATATGATCTGGAGGGCACTGTAATGAGTCACAATCTGATCTACTCATTGAAATGTGGAGGGCATTATAATGTTACATAAAAAGAACTGGGGAACTGTAATGTGGCACAATATGAAATAGAGGCACTATACTGTGACATAATATGAACTAGGGCACTGTAATGTGGCATAATTTGAACTGGATGGCAATGTAATATGGCCCAATATGATCAGGGGGCACTGTAATTTGGCATAATACGAACTGGAGACACTGCATGTCATCATGTTAATTGAGGATACTGTGTGGCATAATGTGTACTGGCAGCCCTACATGACATCATGTAAATTAGAGAGCTACCATGGTTTATAAAGTAAACTAGGGCACTGCTATAGAGAATAACATTAAGTAGACACTATTATGGTTCAGAAAATGAACTAGGGCACTATTATAGGGCATAAAATAGACGCGCCCAATTAGACACTGTACACGGCTAAACCTGGTCTAATTGAGCACGACAAATGTGATAATTAATAGGCATTTGAATTGCTCTATTGGGCGCCCATTAATTATCGCGGCTGTTTTTTCAGTTAGTCCATACTTAGCTACTTCTGTTGTTTCCTCTCCAGGAGAAGCCCGGGGAGGAGATGCAGGTGGGCATGGCCAGACTATCCGTGTCATTATACTCAACAATAGAATCATGTCACTAGCCACGCCCGCTCCACGCTGACAGCAGATTGCCGGTATTAGTCCTACCATTCTGCCCACTTCACTAGGGAGGGGTGCGCACTCATCCGACAAATCAGATGACTCACACAGGATCCAGAAGAGTATGAGTCTGAGTTACTGTAGTCCTGTTTATAGCAGAATAACATTCTGAAGCATGTCTTCATCTCCAGACTACACATTATCTACATAACATGAGAAACCTTCAAGAAAGGAAGGACAGGGAAACCTCTACCATTATTAGCCTAATGCAGTGGTTCCCAAACTTTTTTGAGTCACAGCGCCCTAGAGTATCCAATTTTTTTTGACAGCACCCCTAGGCCAAGAGTTTCTTATTGAGAAATTCTGGAAAAAAAATATTCAATGAACTAAATTGTACTTATATGTCATCCTTAAGTTCAGTTGTGTGGTGAGTGACAAGATTTACTTCTGTTTGTCCACATATTTCAGGATTAGCAGCCACAAGCACTGGTTTTGCCTATTACATTGACTGTAAATAATTTGTTTGTCCTAGATCACCAACCCAGGGCACCCCTGCAAGTACCCTGAGGCACCCCAAGGTTTGAGAACCACTGGCATAATGAGTTTAGGTTTTAAGGTTTCAAAGTTATTACACCTGACATGACCTAGGTATTTCAATCCTTAGCTTGTTCCTCTACCTATTTTTGATGATCTCAGATTTTTATTTTTTAATACGGTTGTTAGTCTTTCAAAAGTTTAGAATTGGAACCTATTTTATGATCCAGATATTCACTTGTTTTTGGGGAGCTCTTTAGGTCCTTCTTAATAGCCCGTGTCACGTATCACTATTTGTGTAGAATGTCTAATGATAGAACTACTTCACTTATATTGGAGTATGAGTTATTGCGTAACTCATGGAAGTGAATTTGTGGAATGGTGAGCTACAATGTCATACTCAAGGTACTTATATTGTTAAAATAAATTATCAAAAACAGGAAGGTGGGCAAGTTTAAGTTTAATTTTGAGGCTTTAGAAATGGCTTTCTATTTCCTTTCTGAAGATTACATGTTTCAATTAAAGGACCCCATACACCAGCAATCACAAAAAAACTATTTGTAGATTCTGAGATTTTTTTCCAGATTTAAAGATTCCCCAGTCCACCAATCTGCACCCATAAATTACAGATATTTTTCAGTGATTTACAGATCATGTTCAGCAAATACAGGGGGTAATTCAGACTGCATCGTTGCAGCGGCAGTGATCGCAGTCTGAATTACTATATGCAGTGTGCATGCACGGCAGGCGCACTGAGCATGTGCAGCCAGTGAGATGCAAAAGCATCTCACTCGTGCGATCGCCTCTGCCTGATTGACAGGCAGAGGCGGTTGCTGGGCAGGACGGGGCGTGCCAACAGCGTTAGAACGCTGTTGGCGGGGCGCGGTCTGGACAATGGAGGCATGTCTGGACCGTTGGGGGGGGGGGGGGGCCTCAGCGACTGCATGACGTCACACGCAGCCGCTGTGACCTGGGATGCAGCGGTTAGCCCCCATTCATTAATAATCGCAAGTACTTTTTGGTTGGAATATGTAATTTGTGAACCGCATATTTATTGCAGATTTATTTAAATAAATCTGCAATGTATGAGGTTTATAGACCGCGGATTCAGATCAAAAATCGATTTGGATTGTTAGATCAGGTTGTCCAACATGTTGGATTTCACAAATCAATTGGGACTGTAGATTACTAGTCTATGATAAAAATCAGCAGATTTGCAGACTGTTTTTAGTAAATTGATGAGCCTTTCAAGATTGTCAAATCTGTATTTGCTGAAAATGATCTGCAGATCACTCAAAAATATATGTAATGTATGGACGCAGATTGGTGGATTGGGGAATCTTTAAATCTGGGAAAAATATTTTTTTATGATCACGATGCATGGGGTTCTTTACACAATTATTTCAAATATGCCAAATTGCCCCAACTGATTGCTGATGTATGGGGGCCTTAAGATACATTGGGGGACATTCCGAGTTGATCGCTCGCTAGCAGTTTTTAGCAGCCGTGCAAACGCTATGCCGCCACCCACTGGAGAGTGTACTTTAGCTTAGCAGAAGTACGAACGCATGTGCAGCCGAGCTCTGCAAAACCAGTTTGTGCAGTTTCTGAGTAGCTCTGAACCTACTTAGCACTTGTGATCACTTCAGCCTATTCGTGTCCGGATTTGACGTCATACACCCGCCCAGCGAACGCCTAGCCACGCCTGCATTTTTTCAGACACGCCTGCGTTTTTGCAAACACTCCCTGATAACGGTCAGTTGACACCCAGAAACGCCCCCTTCCTGTCAATCATCTTGCGGCCGTCAGTGCGAAGGAAAACTTTGCAAGAACCTGTGCACAACCACAAAGAGCTTTGTACCCGTACGTCACGCGTGCGCATTGCGGGGCATACGCATAAATGCAATTTTTTCACCTGATCGATGCGCTGCGAAAATCATCAGCGAGTGATCAACTCGGAATGACCTCCATTAGCTAATGAAATTCAAGAAAGATATAGTAATTCCTTGGATAGCCACAAGAGAGTAGCAGAGCTGTATTTAACACAATCCTATTTTACACTGAGCTCTGTTCAAGAGGCCTTGGGACTGATTCAGAGTTGTACGCAAATTAGAGAAGTGCACCGGAAATTTTTCGGGTTTTGTGTTTTGGTTTTGGATTCGGTTCCGCGGCCGTGTTTTGGATTTTTTTTAAAAACCTCTCAAAAACAGCTTAAATCATAGAATTTGGGGGTCATTTTGATCCCATAGTATTATTAACCTCAATAACCATAATTTCCACTCATTTCCAGTCTATTCTGAACACCTCACAATATTATTTTTAGTCCTAAAATTTGCACCGAGGTCGCTGGATGATTAAGCTAAGCGACCCAAGTGGGCGGCACAAACACCTGGCCCATCTAGGAGTGGCACTGCAGTGTCAGACAGGATGGCACTTCAAAAAATTGGCCCCAAACAGCACATGATGCAAAGAAAAGAGAAAAAGAGGTGCACTGTGGTCGCTGGATGGCTAAGCTAAGCGACACAAACACCTCAATATCACAGGAATTATTCATTCTAACCAATGGTATTATTGGTCCAAATCACTGGAAGAAAATGACAAAATCACTGGAATTATTTGGCAAGATCACTGTAATTAATAATTATAAATCACTGATTTTAATTGGTAAAATCTCGCTATCGCCTGCCTAGTGAAGTGGAATCTAGATGGGATTTTGTACCGGGGACACAATAACTTCATCAATTGTCTAAATCCCACTGCACTAACGGCGGAAAACGGGCATACGTCTAACAGCGCACTGATTATACTGATCACTGATGATACTACGGAGAACTGACACTGAGCAGCGAGAACAGCACTGGACTATTGTACTGTAGTATACTGGTCACCACAATGCAGCACTGACACTGAGCACAGATATTAAACACTGATCAGGATACTAGAAGTGACACAGAGCTGCAAGATACAGCAATGGCCTACTGTACTGTACTACTATAATTATATACTGTGGTCCCCACAATGCAGCACACTGAGCACAGATATTACCAGGTGTATCTCACACATCGCTCAGTACAGATTACAGGATGTATAATCACCAGGTGTATAACACACGTCGCACAGTACAGTATACAGTATGCAGCTCTGGAGGGATCAGTATTTGGCAGGAAGGCGAGGCCTGGTCCTGGCAGCAGAGTGACAGGTGGCCGTATAGTAGCAGCCAGCTCCAAATCTGGCAGTGTGTGGAGAGGGAGGGGGTGAGGGAAGGGAACGAGCGCTGGAGTGTCTGAGCGGAGGGCTTGGAAGTTCAGGGGGAGTGAGGTGGGAGCTGCTCTTCCGTAGCAGCGCACAGTGGTGGTGACAAAGGAGGGAGGAGGAGGATTGGGGCAACTGGCCACGGGGGAGCACTGTGCCGCAGCCATCACCTGCAGGGGGAGTGGAGGGAAACACATCCTATCTGCCCCAGATAAGTGACTTCTGATCAGAGCAATTGAGGGTCGGAGTTTTTCTGAAAGGTGGAAAGGAAGGGGTTCTTTTTCATGTAGACTGGAAGGACTACAACAAACTTGGAGTGACTACACTTTTCACCCTAGTTCGGCAGCCCTGCTGCCCTTTAATACACAGATGAATGAAGACTCCATTTGGAAAGGCGGCCGCTCAGCGATCAAGAGCTGATGCAGCACATGCAGGTGTTTCTGCAATATGATGAAGAAAAGAACATCTCATAAGAAACATCGAAACAATATGGGACCAAGTAAACCAATCTCCCAGCCAAGGCAAAATATTGTAGGCTGTAGAATACAGCATGAGTGGAAAGAGGGCAGCGGGCCAATAACCCAGTGGAAAGGAACAGTTCTGGATCAAGTACCAGTGAATCCCTCGCTCTATCTTATAAAGTATGATGGATTTGATTGTGTCTATGGACTTGAGCTTCACAAGGATGAAAGGGTGTCTGCTCTTGAAGTTCTACCAGACAGAGTTGCCTCATCCCGAATCAGCAATGCCCATTTGGCTGACACAATGATTGGTAAAGCAGTGGAGCATATGTTTGAAACAGAGGATGGTTCCAAGGATGAGTGGCGAGGGATGGTATCAGCACGAGCACCTATTATGAACACATGATTTTATTATATAACCTATGAAAAGGACCCAGTCTTATATATGTATCAACTTTTAGATGACTATTAAGAAGGAGATCTTCGGATCATGCCATACTCAAATGATTCCCCTCCAGCTGAAAGAGAACCAGGGGAGGTTGTGGACAGCCTGGTGGGCAACCAAGTGGAATATGCCAAAGAAGATGGCTCAAAAAGGCCTGGCATGGTTATTCATCAAGTTGAAGCTAAACCATCTGTGTACTTCATTAAGTTTGATGACGATTTCCATATTTATGTCATACGATTTGGTGAATACATCCTAAATGGGATTCTGTACTTTTTTTTTTTTTTGCCAAACGTAATCTAATGTAAACATTTGTAGAAAGTCGCTGCTTTCTGATTACAGAAATGCTCAGATATTCCTGCAAATCCACAATCCCTTTCCAGAGGAAAAAGAAATTGAGAAACCGTTGTTTGAGAATGTTTGTTCTCTTTCCCTTACAAAGGAACAAACCACTTTCCAAGAAGACTGACGTTTTTGGGATTATGGAGACATAATGGGGTAAATTTACTAAGCTCCCGATTTTGACCGAGATGCCGTTTTTTCATCAAAGTGTCATCTCGGTAATTTACTAAGCACTAATCACGGCAGTGATGAGGGCATTCGTAATTTTTTGCAAGTTCAGGTAAAAAATTACGAATGAATACACCATCGGTCAAAACGCGGCTGTTTAAGTATGAATCTCGGTCATTTACTAAGAAGTGCAAAGCAAAAAAAGAACAAACACTGCCGTGAAAAATTACAACTCGTAAAAAAGTGCTAAAAAAAACCAGACCTGCTTTTTTTATTCGTGATTGGATAGGCATGCACGGATCCATGAGATCCGTGCATGTATATCAGTGGGAAGGGGTGGGAAAGTGATTATTTTTTCAAAAAAAATTGCGTGGGGTCCCCCCTCCTAAGCATAACCAGCCTCGGGCTCTTTGAGCCGATCCTGGTTGCAGAAATATGGGGAAAAAAATGACAGGGGTTCCCCCATATTTAAGCAACCAGCATCGGGCTCTGCGCCTGGTCCTGGTCCCAAAAATACGGGGGACAAAAAGAGTAGGGGTCCCCTGTATTTTTAAAACCAGCACCGGGCTCCACTAGCTGGACAGATATTGCCACAGCCGGGGGTCACTTTTATATAGTGCCCTGCGGCCGTGGCATCAAAAATCCAACTAGTCACCCCTGGCCGGGGTACCCTGGGGGAGTGGGGACCCCTTCAATCAAGGGGTCCCCCCCCCCAGCCACCCAAGGGCCAGGGGTGAAGCCCGAGGCTGTCCCCCCCATCCAATGGGCTGCGGATGGGGAGGCTGATAGCCTTTGTTGTAAAAGAAAAGATATTGTTTTTAGTAGCAGTACTACAAGGCCCAGCAAGCCTCCCCCGCATGCTGGTACTTGGAGAACCACAAGTACCAGCATGCGACGGAAAAACGGGCCCGCTGGTACCTGTAGTACTACTACTAAACACATACATACATACTTACCTTAAGTTCCCACGCAGGTCGGTCCTCTTCTCCAGTAGAATCCAAGGGGTACCTGTTGAAGAAATTATACTCACGAGATCCAGGGGTCCAGGCTCCTCGGGAAATCCAGGGGTAATCCACGTACTTGACAAAAAAAACAAAACGGTGTCCCGACCACGAACTGAAAGGGGACCCATGTTTGCACATGGGTCACCTTTCCACGAATGCCAGAAAGCCACTTTGACTTCTGTCTAAGTGGGTTTCTTCAGCCAATCAGGGAGTGCCACGTTGTAGCACTCTCCTGATCAGCTGTGTGCTCCTGTCCTCACTGACAGGCGGCACACGGCAGTGTTACAATGTAGCGCCTATGCGCTACATTGTAACCAATGATGGGAACTTTCAGCTCAGCGGTGATGTCACTTTAGGTCAACCGCAGGGCAGAAAGTTCCCATCATTGGTTACAATGTAGCGCATAGGCGCTACATTGTAACACTGCCGTGTACCGCCTGTCAGTGAGGACAGGAGCACACAGCTGATCAGGAGAGTGCTACAACGTGGCACTCCCTGATTGGCTGAAGAAACCCACTTAGACAGAAGTCAAAGTGGCTTTCTGGCATTCGTGGAAAGGTGACCCATGTGCAAACATGGGTCCCCTTTCAGTTCGTGGTCGGGACACCGTTTTGTTTTTTTTGTCAAGTACGTGGATTACCCCTGGATTTCCCGAGGAGCCTGGACCCCTGGATCTCGTGAGTATAATTTCTTCAACAGATACCCCTTGGATTCTACTGGAGAAGAGGACCGACCTGCGTGGGAACTTAAGGTAAGTATGTATGTATGTGTGTATGTATGTAATGAAATTATACTTTCACGGTGTGTGTGTCTTGTCTTTTTTTGGGTATTTTTTTAGTAGTAGTACTACAGGTACCAGCGGGCCCGTTTTTCCGTCGCATGCTGGTACTTGTGGTTCTCCAAGTACCAGCATGCGGGGGAGGCTTGCTGGGCCTTGTAGTACTGCTACTAAAAACAATATCTTTTCTTTTACAACAAAGGCTATCAGCCTCCCCATCCGCAGCCCATTGGATGGGGGGGGACAGCCTCGGGCTTCACCCCTGGCCCTTGGGTGGCTGGGGGGGGGACCCCTTGATTGAAGGGGTCCCCACTCCCCCAGGGTACCCCGGCCAGGGGTGACTAGTTGGATTTTTGATGCCACGGCCGCAGGGCACTATATAAAAGTGACCCCCGGCTGTGGCATTATCTGTCCAGCTAGTGGAGCCCGGTGCTGGTTTTAAAAATATGGGGGACCCCTACTCTTTTTGTCCCCCGTATTTTTGGGACCAGGACCAGGCGCAGAGCCCGATGCTGGTTGCTTAAATATGGGGGAACCCCTGTCATTTTTTTCCCCATATTTCTGCAACCAGGATCGGCTCAAAGAGCCCGAGGCTGGTTATGCTTAGGAGGGGGGACCCCACGCATTTTTTTTGGGGATTTTACATTGTTTAATAAAAAAAAAAAAAAAATAAGAACCCCAGCACGGATCACACAGATCCGGCCGAGATTGATTGTAAAAAAAAACGGCAGTGTTTTGCTAATCACTGCCGTAAAAATAGGTAAAAAAAAACGAATGACATCGACATCGGAAGAAAAGAAAAACCCGAATACGACAGCTTAGTAAATCCATCGTAATCAATTCAAAAAGTTGCAGTTTTACACTGTCGATGTCATTCGTGATTGAACTTTGACCTTTTTTCGGAAATTACGAATCTTAGTAAATTTACCCCAATGTTTTTGAATATAAATCCTAAAGCAGGTGTGTATTAGAGCAAAAGAGTGCAAGAGACCAGCCATGCAGTTTCTGAAATATTATGACAAAATGTTACTGTATGTCATAAGCACTCATTCCTAACTCTGCTAAGTACTGTTTGGTATACTGTATCTGGCTTCCATGAGGTAGTTGTTCATTATTTCAGCTTCCATTGACCTTTTTGAAAGCGGTAGAAGTTATCGATTCTTTTTTTTAATTTTTATTTTCCCCTATTTTTAATTTTCTCCTGCATAGCCCAGTAAAATGTTGCAATGTTAAGTATTGACTTGTGCCTTCTGGGGGTCCACTTCTTCACCAAACCCAGCCAAATCTCATCCTAACCCTCTGTTCCACGTTCTCTATGTACCCCATCTGTGTCACCCCTGTCTGTCTACCCCTCCCCTTTAGATTGTAAGCTCTCACGAGCAGGGCCCTCTTCCCTCATGTGCTTATCCTTTGTCTTACTTTAATAATCTTCAACTGTACCACATCCAGCAGTCTTCTGCCACCTGATACTTATTCCAGTGTCATCTGCTGATGTAACTATGTTTATTTACCCTGTACTTGTCCTATACTGTCATCAACTGTAAGTTGCTGTTTTCCTGTTTGATTATTTATGTACTCTGTAATTGGGCGCTGCGGAACCCTTGTGGCGACATATAAATAAAGTATAATAATAATAATATAGGGTGTATAATCCCCAGGTGTATCTCACACATCGCTCAGTACAGTATATATGGTGTATAATCCCCAGGTGTTATCTCACACATCACACAGTACAGTATATAGGGTGTATAATCCCCAGGTGTATCTCACACATCGCTCAGTACAGATTACAGGATGTATAATTACCAGGTGTATAACACACGTCGCACAGTACAGTAAACAGGGTGTATAATTCCCAGGTGTATCTCACACATCACTCAGTACAGTATATAGGGTGTATAATCCCCAGGTGTATCTCCCACATCGCTCAGTACAGATTACAGGATGTATAATCACCAGGTGTATAACACACGTCGCACAGTACAGTATACAGGGTGTATAATTAATTACCAGGTGTATCACACACACATCGCACAGTACAGTATATAGGGTGTATAATCCCCAGGTGTATCTCACACATCACACAGTACAGTATATAGGGTGTATAATCCCAAAGTGTATCTCACACATCGCTCAGTACAGTATACAGGGTGTATAATCACCAGGTGTATCACAAACATTGCACAGTACAGTATACAGGGTGTATAATCCCCAGGTGTATCTCACACATCGCTCAGTACAGATTACATGATGTATAAAATCACCAGGTGTATAACACATGTCGCACAGTACAGTTTACATACTGGTCACAACAATGCAGCAGATATTGAGCACTGATCAGGATACTAGAAGTGACACAGAGCTGCAAGATATAGCAATGGCCTACTGTACTGTACTATATGTATACTGCTGGTCATCAAAATGCTGCACTGTCCTACTATATATTGCTCACAATAATGCAGCACAGATATGGATAGTATACTTGACACAGAGCTGCAAGATACAGCAATGGCCTACTGTACTGTATTACTATAATTATATACTGGTGGTCCCCACAATGCAGCACACTGAGCACAGATATTTGCAGCACACTGAGCACAGATATGGAGCGCTTTCAGGCAGAGAACGTAGATATTTGCAGCACACTGAGCACAGATATTTGCAGCACACTGAGCACAGATACGGAGCTTTTCAGGGAGAGAACGCAGCCACGTCCTCTCCATTCAATCTCCAATGCACGAGTGAAAATGGTGGCGACGCGTGGCTCTTTATATAGAATACGAATCTCGCGAGAATCCGACAGCGGGATGATGACATTCGGGTGCGTTCGGGATAACCGAGCAAGGCGGGAAGATCCGAGGCTGCCTCGGACCCGTGTAAAATAGGTGAAGTTCGGGGGGGTTCGGATCTCGGAGAACTGAACCCGCTCATCTCTAGTGGCGGAGGGCACGGGGCTGTGTTCTGTCACTGTCCCCCCCCCCCTCAATGTTCTGTCACTGTGTCACCCCCCCTCTGTGTTCTGTCACTGTGTGACCCCCCCTCTGTGTTCTGTCACTGTCACCCCATCTCTGTATTCTGTCACTGTGTCACCCCTCCTTTGTTGTCACTGTGTCAACCCCTCTCTGTGTTCTGTAAGTATGTCACCCCCTGTGCTGTGTCAGTCGTCCCCGTGTCACCCCCCCGTGTTCTGTCATTGTATCACCCCCCCCCCGTGCTCTGTCACTGCATCACCCCCTGTTTGCTCTGTCACCCCCCTGTGTTCTGTCACTGTATCACCCCCCGTGCTCTGTCACTGCGTCACCCCTTGTTTGCTCTGTCAACCCCCCGTGTTCTGTCACTGTGTCACCCCTGCGTATTCTGTCACTGTGTCATCCCCCCTGTGCTCTGTCAGTGTCACCCCTCCTCTGTGTTTTGTCACTGTGTCACACAGCCCATGTTCTGTCACTGTGTCACCTCCCGGTGTTCTGTCACTGTGTCACACCCACCGTGTTCTGTTACTGTGTCACTGCCCCCTGTGTTCTGTCACTGTTTCACCCCCCATGCTCTGTCTCTGTGTCACACCACCCGTGTTCTGTCACTGTGTCACCCCCCCCGTGTTCTATCACTGTGTCACTGCCACCTGTGTTTTGTCAGTGTCACACAACCCCCCCGTGCTCTGTCACTGCACCCCTAGTGTTCTGTCACTGTGTTATCCCCCCTGTCATCTGTCACTGTGTCACACCCCCTCACTGTTCTGTCCCAGGTACCGCGAGCGCAGAACCGCTGGCAGCAGCCTCATGGCTGTACCACCACCACACTATGGGGGTGATTCAGCATGAATTGCAATGTTGCTGAAATCGCTGTTGAGCAATTTCAGCACATGTGCGTATGCGCGCAGGCTGGTGCATGCATGTGCAAAGTCTAAACTGCATCCCCACGCATGTCAGTGTAAAGGGTTGTAGTTGTGAAATTTTTCGTACAACTACAACCCATGCTGAATTAGGCCCTATGTCCATCCGTCTGCCGCATGGTATTGTAGCTCCAGTGACCAGCTACTTGTGACATAGGTAGCTGGGTAATGCTGCGGATTCCTGTCCTTCATTACGGTCCACCCCTCCCGGCTTCCTCTTGTGTGTCTGCAGCTTCAGCATTTGGGCGGGAGGAGTGTAGTGGTGGAAGCTGGTGCTTTGGAGCACTGTGCAGTGTGGCATAATTTAAATTGGGGGTACTATTGTGTGGCTACTCCCATTCCTTGTGAGACCACACCCCTTATTTGCCGCGCGTGCTGTACTTTTGTTTGCAGTGGGGCAAGAACAACCTAGCACTGGCCCTGTCTCTGTCCACTTTATCTCTCTCTAAGGCTTAGTACATAGACCCTAAGGTGTCCCCGTGTAGCTCTATACTGTTAACTTGAAAATTAACTTTTACCTAGCTACTTTGAGTTCATATAGTATATGTGCCAGACCTTCTAAAGAGTGAAAAAGTGGATATGTTGCCCACAGTAACCAGTCAAGAAACTGATTGGTTACTATGGACAACTTCTCTATTTGTCTATTTCTCCACTTTTTGCAAGGTTTTATACATTTCTCTCTTACTTTGAGAATGTTCGCTTAAGGATACACAGGGAAGAACAAGGTGGCTTGGTGGCAGGAATCAGTCATCGAGACAATATGTGGTGAAGTGGGCAGAGTGTGAGAAGCTGACTTACTCTCATGGCATGCAGTAGAACCCTTTAAAATGTTTGGAGTCTCACAGACATTTCAGGAAAGTATGTTTGAGCTGTGAGTTGGTAGGCTAGTATGTTTAAGCTGTGAGTTGGTAGGCTAGTATGTTTAAGCTGTGAGTTTGGAGGCTAATATGTTGGAGCTGTCAGTTGGTAGGCAAGTATGTTTGAGCTGTGAGTTGGTGGGCTAGTATGTTTGAGCTGTGAGTTGGTAGGCTAGTATTTATGAGCTGTGAGTTGGTAGGCTAGCATGTTTGAGCTGTGAGTTGGTAGGCTAGTATGTTTAAGCGGTGAGTTGGTAGGCTAGCATGTTTGGGCTTTGAGTTGGTAGGCTAGTATGTTTGAGCTGTGAGTTGGTATGCATCATATTTATGAAATGTTTTACAAAAGACTGTTGTTGGATTGTATTTTGTAGAAGTTAATTTCCAACTACATTTCTGTGAAGAGTGGACATTTTTGGATAGGCCTTACCAAGAAGGAATCACAGTGGTTTTGGGAGACAGGTGGAAAATTCCAAGATCATATGTAAGTTCTCTCTATAGTGTAGTCTAGAATCCGTATTAATATTTCAGCAGTATTATTTCAAGTTATGCATTTCTTTTTTACAAGTACAAATTTGCTGAATATTTTTTAATGGAATAAACAAACATTTTATGTAATTTATAACGCTTTTCCACTATCGCTAAAACCTGGGTTACAGCCATGATAACCTGGGGTGCTGCTCAGTGAAAACGTCTCCCTCAAAAATAACCCGGATTTAGTCACCGAGGAATCCAACCCAGGTAGTAACCATGGTTGGACCCAGGAAGAACCCGGTTTAAGGGACATTGGGGGGTAATTCCAAGTTGATCGCAGCAGGAATTTTGTTAGCAGTTGGGCAAAACCATGGGGGTGATTCTGAGTTGATCGCTATTGTTTTCGTTCACACAACATATTCGCAAAATTGCGAACACGGTGCACAATAGCGAATATCCGCCCCAACGTATTTTTGCTATTTTGTACGCAGTATTACACAAAGTAGGGGTATGCCAAATGACATCGCACTAATGCGAATCCATCGCATTACTACAAACGTCATCGTAAAAATACAAACTTCTCGTAGATTTACACATTCTTCTTAACATTGCACACGCTTTTTTCAAGTTATATTACACCTTTCAATTCAAACTCAACAAGCCTTCCTCAATTACGAATCCAATTAGTGTAATGAATGATTGTGGTCATGACCAATTAAGTCTTCAAAGAATACCTACAGAACACTTTGTAGGCATAATTGGCCATTACCATGTTTGTTTATAAATAAGTGAAATAGATGTGTAAACTGTGCCTGGGCTAATGTTAAATAGCATATTTTTGTGTGGAGGTGTAGCATGTGAATATATGTGTTTACATGTTTTTCTAAACAATAAGCTCCTGACATAATTTGTTTGTTTGTAAATAATAAGATTAATAATCGTAAGTTTGATGTGTGTTTTTTGTAAGGTAACCAATTTCTGCTAGGCAATATGCTGTTCCTTTATTGCATTAAAAAACACAACAACCGCTTAACTGTAAACATTTTTTTTTTATTTTTGAACATATTTTTTTTAACAAATAAAAAATAGTGTTAAATTAAAAAAATTGTTGCAGCCGGTCAACATCGGCCAGCATGGCCTGCAAATTTGCCTTTAGGCTGGCAAGGATGCCAGGCAGGCTTGTGGGATCTCCAACTGCACCATCTGAAATGAAGAGCAAAAATAAAAATAAAAAACTTACTCACATTACCTATTACACAAGCAAGCCACAAAGCACACTTTAATGGCAAAGGGACTACATCATGGCTGTTTGAATGTTAAAACAGTAGCATACCAACACACAAGCATGCTCAGCAATGTTTGTTATTGTTAAATTAAACATTTAAAAAGTGTACCACACCATGATGTACATTTACTAAGATGGGAGTTCTATTTAAGATGGGACGTTGCCCATAGCAACCAATCAGATTCCACATATCTTCTAGAAGGTGCTAAATAAATGAGAAGTTGAATCTGATTGGTTGCTATGGGCAACATCCCATCTTGAATAAAACTCCCATCTTAGTAAATGTAACCCCATGCTGGGATTCATTCACATCTGGAGTGAAGCAGACTTGTCTTTTTTGGTGTTTGCCCTGCATCATCACACTGCATATCAACATCTTCAGAAGGACAACATATCCTAGCACGCCCACACTCCCTGAAAGCCTGCCTTACTACATAAGGTCAAACAGGTTTTTTTTTTTTACAATAATCATTTTTTGAGTGTAACTTTCACAACACAAATCATTGTGTCCTTAGCCTGGCTAACAAATAGACTCCTGCGACTTTAATGTGCAAATATTGCATTAACCAGGCACTATTCTAAAATTTTAACCATACAAAAATTTCCACTCAGGTCTAAATGTTTGCCAGATAATGTTTCACATACAAACCGTGTTGTGCATGCAAACCTGTCCACATAAGCATTTAACCTTGTCAAAAGATTGGCCACAGTACAACAATGCAATTATTTTAATGTGTCGTTCAATACTATTTAACCATTTGTAAAAATGTGCGTGAACTTACTTTCCTCTGCCACTTCACCACCTCCCTGAAGTTGGTCTGGGGCCTCTGTTGCCCATTCAGATGGGGGCGAAGGGGTTTGGCTGGGGGATGGCGACTGGATAGGCAGGGCCGGCGCCACCATTAGGCAGCTTTAGGCAGCTGCCTATGGGCGGCAGCACTTAAAGGGCGGCGCTGAGTTCAACAACAAAAAAAAATATGAAGGAAGTGACAGCTCTGCGATCACCATGAGGGATGTGAGACACCCGCTATCCACTCACCCGGTGTCGGGTCTGGCGGATCAAAACCACATGTCTGGAGCTGTTCCCACGTCCCCTTCTTGCATTGCTCACTTTCACCGTCCTCCTGACCTGATTACCATTTAGGAGGTCATCTGCTCCCTCCACCGGCTCCACAAACCTGCCAACGAGGCAACGGAGCTGCTGGAGCCCGAGGAGGAGGAGGAGGAGGAGGAGGAGGGGGCCAGGACACTTTTTTTTTCAGAGAAGGAGAACCTTGTCTCCATATCTGCACTGGACGCAGGTCACCTGATGCTGTCATTGAAGCTGCTGGCAGCCAGGTTCGGAATCTACCTTCTTGTAGCCGAGTAGCGGAGGTCCTGGCCGAGAGCATGGGGAGGGGGCACCCGCGAGCAGGGGAGGGTGTTACAGCCGAGAGCAGGGGGAGGGGGTGTAGCGCCCGCAAGTGTGGAAGGAGGGTCCGTCCTCGAGAGTGGGAACAGCAGCGGCCGTGAGTGAGGTATAGGGGCGGGCATCCGTTCATAGGAGGTGGCGGGAGACATCTGCAAGCGGGGTCCGTCCATGAGAGGGGGGTCTGACCACCGCTGCCGATAGGATCCATGCAACAGCGCAACTCAGTGATTACTGGCTCTGAGTTCCTCAGCTGTGACTACCCCGTGGCCAGCCAATTAGCATGCAGGGTCAGCCTGCACAGTGCACAGGCTCCAGGAAAGAAAAAGGTCGGGTGTAGCAGCAAGTGAGACGAGACCTGAGCAAGCAGCTAGTGTATTGTCCCAACAGGCAGTCTACACACTCGGAAACGTAAGTAGCAACTAGTAATACACAGTGTAGAATAGAGGGCACCAGGTGGGTGCATATAGTGTAGAATAGGGGGCACCAGGTGGGTACACATAATGTAAAATAAGGGGCACTAGGTGGGTACACATAATGTAAAATAAGGGGCACTAGGTGGGTACACATAATGTAAAATAAGGGGCACCAACTGGGTACACAGAGTAGAATAAGGGGCACCAGGTGGGTACACATAGTGTAAAATAAGGGGCACCAGGTGGGTACACATAGTGTAAAATAAGGGGCACCAGGTGGGTACACGCAGTGTAGAATAGGGGGCACCAAGTGGGTACACATAGAGTAGAATAAGGGGCACCAAGTGGGTACACATAGTGTAAAATAAGGGGCACCAGGTGGGTACACATAGTGTAAAATAAGGGGCACCAGGTGAGTACACACAGTGTAGAATAGGGGGCACAAGGTGGGTACACATAGTGTAGAATAGGGGGCACCAGGTGGGTACACGCAGTGTAGAATAGGGGGCACCAGGTGGGTACATGCAGTGTAGAATAGGGGGCACCAGGTGGGTACACACCAGTGTAGAATAGAGGGCACCTGGTAAGTACACACAGTGTAGAATAGCGGGCTCCAGGTGGGTGCATATAGTGTAGAATATAGGGCACCAGGTGGGTACGTGCAGTGTAGAATAGGGGGCACCAGGTGGGTACACGCAGTGTAGAATAGGGGGCACCAGGTGGGTACACGCAGTGTAGAATAGGGGGCACCAGGTGGGTACACGCAGTGTAGAATAGGGGGCACCAGGTGGGTACACGCAGTGTAGAATAGGTGGGGATAAGGTGCATTTTAGAGAAACTTGTGTATTGTGCATTTGCAGAGACATCCTGGTACTCCGCATTGGAGATACCTACCTGTGTGCTGTGCAAGAGTGGAGATGTCCTGGTGCTGTGTATTGGAGATGACTGTGAGTTGTGCATTTGAGAGACATACAGGTACTGTCTATTAGAGCTGCCTGTGTGCTGTGCATTTGAGCTCCCTGCATGGACATTGCAATGAGGGCACACTTGCTTGCAGTTATTTATAATTGTTTCTGAGACACTGTGGCGCATGCCACAAGTTTTGTGCAGTCCCAGGGGTGCTGCCCTGGTCCTGACCCTGATTGCCCTGAATCTCAACCCTTGTCTCAAACCTCACCTTGGCCCCTAGCCCTTGTATCCTAGCCCGGGCGGTTAGGCCTTCCCTGGTGCCCTAGCCCAAACCCTTAGACTAAGCCCAGTGCCCTGTCCCCTGGACCAAACCTCTAAACAAACCCTGGTGAACTGGCCCAATCCGCTGAACCAACCCTGGTGCCCTGTCCCTAATGCCCTAGCCCTTAACCAAAACACTTAAACTGGCCCTGGTACCCTGGCCCAGTGCTCTGGAACAAGCCTAATACCCTATCCCTACTGCCCTAACCCAAACCCCTAAACTAGCCCTAATACCCACACCACTAGCCCAGACCCCTAAACTAGCCCTAATACCCAAACCACTAGCCCAGACCCCTTAACTAGCCCTAATACCCAAACCACTAGCCCAGACCCCTAAACTAGCGCTAATACCCAAACCACTAGCCCAGACCCCTAAACTAGTCCTAATACCCACACCACTAGCCCAGACCCCTAAACTAGTCCTAATACCCACACCACTAGCCCAGACCCCTAAACTAGCCCTAATACCCACACCACTAGCCCAGACCCCTAAACTAGCCCTAATACCCAAACCACTAGCCCAGACCCCTAAACTAGTCCTAATACCCACACCACTAGCCCAGACCCCTAAACTAGCGCTAATACCCAAACCACTAGCCCAGACCCCTAAACTAGTCCTAATACCCACACCACTAGCCCAGACCCCTAAACTAGTCCTAATACCCACATCACTAGCCCAGACCCCTAAACTAGCCCTAATACCCAAAACACTAGCCCAGACCCCTAAACTAGTCCTAATACCCACACCACTAGCCCAGACCCCTAAACTAGTCCTAATACCCACACCACTAGCCCAGACCCCTAAACTAGTCCTAATACCCACACCACTAGCCCAGACCCCTAAACTAGTCCTAATACCCACACCACTAGCCCAGACCCCTAAACTAGTCCTAATACCCAAACCACTAGCCCAGACCCCTAAACTCGCCCTAATACCCAAACCACTAGCCCAGACCACTAAACTAGTCCTAATACCCACACCACTAGCCCAGACCCCTAAACTAGCCCTAATACCCAAACCACTAGCCCAGACCCCTAAACTAGTCCTAATACCCACACCACTAGCCCAGACCTCTAAACTAGTCCTAATACCCACACCACTAGCCCAGACCCCTAAACTAGCCCTAATACCCACACCACTAGCCCAGACCCCTAAACTAGGCCTAATACCCAAACCACTAGCCCAGACCCCTAAACTCGTCCTAATATCCTAACCCAAACCACTAAACTAACTAATATAAGTAATTTGGACCCATCCTACAACATTATACTGGTTCCCCCAAGACCCACTGTGCATAATGGAGATGCACAGACTATACAGCATGGTATTCCAAGCAGTGTTGGGATCCCGAACGTTGGGATCCTGACCACATTTCCTAAAGATGATGCATGCTGTATAGTCTGTGTGTATCCGTTATGCACAGTGGGGCCTGGGGGAACCAGTATAACATTGTAGGATGGGTCCAAATTATTTATTTGTAGAGAGAGAGAGACAGAGACAGAGAGAGAGAGAGAGAGAGAGAGAGAGAGAGAGAGAGAGAGATAATTATATATATATAAAACACATGGATCCCGATGACACGCAATAAAGCTTTAAACATCGATAATCTATCCTGTGTTGTTGTAATCGTGTCCTGTGTATATATGTATATTTTATAATCTATATGATATGTGGTCAGGACCCCATCATTGGGAACCCTGGGATACCAAAGTGCAGGGACTCTTGAGAAGTAAGCTGTGGGGGGTGTTTGGGGAGAGGTTAGGTCTAGGCTGCGGCGCAGGGTTAGGCTGCAGGGTGGGAGGGGTTAGGGTTAGGCACCCCTGGAGAGGGTTAGGGTTAGGCTGCGGGAAGGGGGGTTTAGGGATTAGGGATAGATTACTTAATTAGTAAGTGTCAGAATTTTAATCTCCGGGATGCCGCTGTCGATTGTGGCTGTGGAAATTCTAAAATGGCGTGTCTGACTTTTTTACCTGAGGGCTCGGTATTTTGGCAGGGGGGGGACACTGACTATTTGCCTAGGGTGCTGAGAAACCTTGCACCGGCCCTGTGGATAGGGGTGGTTGGCTGCATGGGGGATGGTGGCTGGATGGTGGAAGGAGTCAGGATGGGGGAAGGAGGGTCCATTTGGGAAAGATGATGGAAGGGGGAGTAGGTTACAGAGGGTGTTTGTGAAAGATAGGGTGAGGGTGGTGGAGAGATGGTTTGTGACACAGAGGGGAATTGGGAATAGGAGGAGTATTGGGTAGAGATGAGCGGGTTCGGTTCCTCGGAATCCGAACCCCCCCGAACTTCACGCTTTTTACACGGGTCCGAGGCAGACTCGGATCTTCCCGCCTTGCTCGGCTAACCCGAGCGCTCCCAAACGTCATCATCCCGCTGTCGGATTCTCGCGAGGCTCGTATTCTATCGCAAGACTCGGATTCTATATAAGGAGCCGCGCGTCGCCGCCATTTTCACACGTGCATTGAGATTGATAGGGAGAGGACGTGGCTGGCGTCCTCTCCGTTTAGATAGAGAGTGCGACACTTGATTTACTGGAGCATTAGGAATTTAGGAGTACTCAGAGAGTGCAGAGTTTTGCTGATAGTTATACTAGTGGTGACCACCAGTTTTATTTATTATTTAATATAATCCGTTCTCTGCCTGAAAAAAAACGATACACAGTCACATACCATATCTGTGCTCAGCCTCAGTGTGCTGCATGATAATATCATCTATGTATATCTGACTGTGCTGAGTGCTCACTGCTCACACAGCTTAATTGTGGGGGAGACTGGGGAGCAGTTATAGCAGGGGGTTCACTACGGCTGGCCGGCGGTCGGGCTCCCGGCGACCAGCATCCCGGCGCCGGGAGCCCGACCGCCGGCTTACCGACAGCTTGGTGAGCGCAAATGAGCCCCTTGCGGGCTCGCTGCGCTCGCCACGCTACGGGCACGGCGGCGCGCTACGCGCGCCACACTATTTTATTCTCCCTCTATGGGGGTCGTGGACCCCCACGAGGGAAAATAAGTGTCGGTATGCCGGCTGTCGGGCTCCCGGCGCCGGTATACTGAGCGCCGGGAGCCCGACCTCCGGCAAACAGAAGACCACCCATAGCAGGAGTACATATTTAACAGTGCACACTTTTGCTGCCAGAGTGCCAGTGTGACTGACCAGCAGTGACCACCAGTATATTGTCTGCCTGAAAAAGTTAAACACTCGTGTGGTGTTTTTTTATTTTATTCTATAAACGCATTCTGCTGACAGTGTCCAGCAGGTCCGTCATTCATTATATTTCTATCTTCTTCATACTAGTAGTTTAGGAGTCTGCAGTGCTGACAGTGTCCAGCAGGTCCGTCATTATACAATATATACCTGTCCTGCAGAAGTGATATATATATTTTTTTTATATCATTATCATCCAGTCTATACTAGCAGACGCGCAGTACGGTAGTCCACGGCTGTAGCTACCTCTGTGTCGGCAGTCGCTCGTCCATAATTGTATACCTACCTGTGGTGTTTTTTTTTTTTCCATCTTCTTCATACTAGTAGTTTAGGAGTCTGCAGTGCTGACAGTGTCCAGCAGGTCCGTCATTATACAATATATACCTGTCCTGCAGTAGTGATATATATATATTTTTTATATCATTATCATCCAGTCTATACTAGCAGACGCGCAGTACGGTAGTCCACGGCTGTAGCTACCTCTGTGTCGGCAGTCGCTCGTCCATAATTGTATACCTACCTGTGGTGGGTTTTTTTTTCCCATCTTCTTCATACTAGTAGTTTAGGAGTCTGCAGTGCTGACAGTGTCCAGCAGGTCCGTCATTATACAATATATACCTGTCCTGCAGTAGTGATATATATATATATATATATATATATATATATATATATATATATATTTTATATCATTATCATCCAGTCTATACTAGCAGACGCGCAGTACGGTAGTCCACGGCTGTAGCTACCTCTGTGTCGGCAGTCGCTCGTCCATAATTGTATACCTACCTGTGGTGGTTTTTTTTTTTTCCATCTTCTTCATACTAGTAGTTTAGGAGTCTGCAGTGCTGACAGTGTCCAGCAGGTCCGTTATTATACAATATATACCTGTCCTGCAGTAGTGATATATATATATTTTTATATCATTATCATCCAGTCTATACTAGCAGACGCGCAGTACGGTAGTCCACGGCTGTAGCTACCTCTGTGTCGGCAGTCGCTCGTCCATAATTGTATACCTACCTGTGGTGGTTTTTTTTTCCCCCATCTTCTTCATACTAGTAGTTTAGGAGTCTGCAGTGCTGACAGTGTCCAGCAGGTCCGTCATTATACAATATATACCTGTCCTGCAGTAGTGATATATATATATATTTTATATCATTATCATCCAGTCTATACTAGCAGACGCGCAGTACGGTAGTCCACGGCTGTAGCTACCTCTGTGTCGGCAGTCGCTCGTCCATAATTGTATACCTACCTGTGGTGGTTTTTTTTTTCTATCTTCTTCATACTAGTAGTTTAGGAGTCTGCAGTGCTGACAGTGTCCAGCAGGTCCGTCATTATACAATATATACCTGTCCTGCAGTAGTGATATATATATATTTTTTATATCATTATCATCCAGTCTATACTAGCAGACGCAGTACGGTAGTCCACGGCTGTAGCTACCTCTGTGTCGGCAGTCGCTCGTCATCCATAAGTATATTAGTATCCATCCATCTCCATTGTTTACCTGAGGTGCCTTTTAGTTGTGCCTATTAAAATATGGAGAACAAAAATGTTGAGGTTCCAAAAATAGGGAAAGATCAAGATCGACTTCCACCTCGTGCTGAAGCTGCTGCCACTAGTCATGGCCGAGACGATGAAATGCCATCAACGTCGTCTGCCAAGGCCGATGCCCAATGTCATAGTAGAGAGCATGTAAAATCCAAAACACCAAATATCAGTAAAAAAAGGACTCCAAAATCTAAAATAAAATCGTCGGAGGAGAAGTGTAAACTTGCCAATATGCCATTTACCACACGGAGTGGCAAGGAACGGCTGAGGCCCTGGCCTATGTTCATGGCTAGTGGTTCAGCTTCACATGAGGATGGAAGCACTCAGCCTCTCGCTAGAAAAATGAAAAGACTTAAGCTGGCAAAAGCACTGTGCGTTCTTCGAAATCACAAATCCACAAGGAGAGTCCAATTGTGTTGGTTGCGATGCCTGACCTTCCCAACACTGGACGTGAAGAGCATGCGCCTTCCACCATTTGCACGCCCCCTGCAAGTGCTGGAAGGAGCACCCGCAGTCCAGTTCCTGATAGTCAGATTGAAGATGTCAGTGTTGAAGTACACCAGGATGAGGAGGATATGGGTGTTGCTGGCGCTGGGGAGGAAATTGACCAGGAGGATTCTGATGGTGAGGTGGTTTGTTTAAGTCAGGCACCCGGGGAGACACCTGTTGTCCGTGGGAGGAATAGGACCATTGACATGCCTGGTGAAAATACCAAAAAAATCAGCTCTTCAGTGTGGAAGTATTTCAACAGAAATTAGAGATGAGCGCCGGAAATTTTTCGGGTTTTGTGTTTTGGTTTTGGGTTCGGTTCCGCGGCCGTGTTTTGGGTTCGACCGCGTTTTGGCAAAACCTCCCCGATTTTTTTTTGTCGGATTCGGGTGTGTTTTGGATTCGGGTGTTTTTTTCAAAAAACACTAAAAAACAGCTTAAATCATAGAATTTGGGGGTCATTTTGATCCCAAAGTATTATTAACCTCAAAAACCATAATTTACACTCATTTTCAGTCTATTCTGAATACCTCACACCTCACAATATTATTTTTAGTCCTAAAATTTGCACCGAGGTCGCTGGATGACTAAGCTAAGCGACCCTAGTGGCCGACACAAACACCTGGCCCATCTAGGAGTGGCACTGCAGTGTCACGCAGGATGTCCCTTCCAAAAAACCCTCCCCAAACAGCACATGACGCAAAGAAAAAAAGAGGCGCAATGAGGTAGCTTTGTGAGTAAGCTAAGCGACCCTAGTGGCCGACGCAAACACCTGGCCCATCTAGGAGTGGCACTGCAGTGTCACGCAGGATGTCCCTTCCAAAAAACCCTCCCCAAACAGCACATGACGCAAAGAAAAAAAGAGGCGCAATGAGGTAGCTGTGTGAGTAAGATAAGCGACCCTAGTGGCCGACACAAACACCGGGCCCATCTAGGAGTGGCACTGCAGTGGCACGCAGGATGGCCCTTCCAAAAAACCCTCCCCAAACAGCACATGACGCAAAGAAAAAAAGAGGCGCAATGAGGTAGCTGTGTGAGTAAGATAAGCGACCCTAGTGGCCGACACAAACACCGGGCCCATCTAGGAGTGGCACTGCAGTGTCACGCAGGATGTCCCTTCCAAAAAACCCTCCCCAAACAGCACATGACGCAAAGAAAAAAAGAGGCGCAATGAGGTAGCTGTGGGAGTAAGCTAAGCGACCCTAGTGGCCGACACAAACACCTGGCCCATCTAGGAGTGGCACTGCAGTGTCACGCAGGATGTCCCTTCCAAAAAACCCTCCCCAAACAGCACATGACGCAAAGAAAAAAAGAGGCGCAATGAGGTAGCTGTGTGAGTAAGCTAAGCGACCCTAGTGGCCGACACAAACACCTGGCCCATCTAGGAGTGGCACTGCAGTGTCACGCAGGATGTCCCTTCCAAAAAACCCTCCCCAAACAGCACATGACGCAAAGAAAAAAAGAGGCGCAATGAGGTAGCTGTGTGAGTAAGATAAGCGACCCTAGTGGCCGACACAAACACCGGGCCCATCTAGGAGTGGCACTGCAGTGGCACGCAGGATGGCCCTTCCAAAAAACCCTCCCCAAACAGCACATGACGCAAAGAAAAAAAGAGGCGCAATGAGGTAGCTGTGTGAGTAAGCTAAGCGACCCTAGTGGCCGACACAAACACCGGGCCCATCTAGGAGTGGCACTGCAGTGTCACGCAGGATGTCCCTTCCAAAAAACCCTCCCCAAACAGCACATGACGCAAAGAAAAAAAGAGGCGCAATGAGGTAGCTGTGTGAGTAAGATAAGCGACCCTAGTGGCCGACACAAACACCGGGCCCATCTAGGAGTGGCACTGCAGTGGCACGCAGGATGGCCCTTCCAAAAAACCCTCCCCAAACAGCACATGACGCAAAAAATTAAAGAAAAATTAATTAATTAATTAAATTAAGAAAAATTAAAGAAAAAAGAGGTGCAAGATGGAATTGTCCTTGGGCCCTCCCACCCACCCTTATGTTGTATAAACAGGACATGCACACTTTAACCAACCCATCATTTCAGTGACAGGGTCTGCCACACGACTGTGACTGAAATGACGGGTTGGTTTGGACCCCCTCCAAAAAAGAAGCAATTAATCGCTCCTTGCACAAACTGGCTCTACAGAGGCACGATCTCCACCTCATCATCATCCTCCGATATATCACCGTGTACATCCCCCTCCTCACAGATTATCAATTCGTCCCCACTGGAATCCACCATCTCAGCTCCCTGTGTACTTTGTGGAGGCAATTGCTGCTGGTGAATGTCTCCACGGAGGAATTGATTATAATTCATTTTAATGAACATCATCTTCTCCACATTTTCTGGATGTAACCTCGTACGCCGATTGCTGACAAGGTGAGCGGCGGCACTAAACACTCTTTCGGAGTACACACTTGTGGGAGGGCAACTTAGGTAGAATAAAGCCAGTTTGTGCAAGGGCCTCCAAATTGCCTCTTTTTCCTGCCAGTATAAGTACGGACTGTGTGACGTGCCTACTTGGATGCGGTCACTCATATAATCCTCCACCATTCTTTCAATGGTGAGAGAATCATATGCAGTGACAGTAGACGACATGTACGTAATCGTTGTCAGGTCCTTCAGTCCGGACCAGATGTCAGCATCAGCAGTCGCTCCAGACTGCCCTGCATCACCGCCAGCGGGTGGGCTCGGAATTCTGAGCCTTTTCCTCGCACCCCTAGTTGCGGGAGAATGTGAAGGAGGAGATGTTGACAGGTCGCGTTCCGCTTGACTTGACAATTTTGTCACCAGCAGGTCTTTGAACCCCAGCAGACTTGTGTCTGCCGGAAAGAGAGATCCAAGGTAGGCTTTAAATCTAGGATCGAGCACGGTGGCCAAAATGTAGTGCTCTGATTTCAACAGATTGACCACCTGTGAATCCTTGTTAAGCGAATTAAGGGCTCCATCCACAAGTCCCACATACCTAGCGGAATCGCTCCGTGTTAGCTCCTCCTTCAATGTCTCCAGCTTCTTCTGCAAAAGCCTGATGAGGGGAATGACCTGACTCAGGCTGGCAGTGTTTGAACTGACTTCACGTGTGGCAAGTTCAAAGGGCATCAGAACCTTGCACAATGTTGAAATCATTCTCCACTGCGCTTGAGACAGGTGCATTCCACCTCCTATATCGTGCTCAATTGTATAGGCTTGAATGGCCTTTTGCTGCTCCTCCAACCTCTGAAGCATATAGAGGGTTGAATTCCACCTCGTTACCACTTCTTGCTTCAGATGATGGCAGGGCAGGTTCAGTTGTTTTTGGTGGTGCTCCATTCTTCTGTACGTGGTGCCTGTACGCCGAAAGTGTCCCGCAATTCTTCTGGCCACCGACAGCATCTCTTGCACGCCCCTGTCGTTTTTAAAAAAATTCTGCACCACCAAATTCAAGGTATGTGCAAAACATGGGACGTGCTGGAATTTGCCCATATTTAATGCACACACAATATTGCTGGCGTTGTCCGATGCCACAAATCCACAGGAGAGTCCAATTGGGGTAAGCCATTCCGCGATGATCTTCCTCAGTTGCCGTAAGAGGTTTTCAGCTGTGTGCGTATTCTGGAAAGCGGTGATACAAAGCGTAGCCTGCCTAGGAAAGAGTTGGCATTTGCGAGATGCTGCTACTGGTGCCGCCGCTGCTGTTCTTGCGGCGGGAGTCCATACATCTACCCAGTGGGCTGTCACAGTCATATAGTCCTGACCCTGCCCTGCTCCACTTTTCCACATGTCCGTGGTTAAGTGGACATTGGGTACAACTGCATTTTTTAGGACACTGGTGAGTCTTTTTCTGACGTCCGTGTACATTATCGGTATCGCCTGCCTAGAGAAGTGGAACCTAGATGGTATTTGGTAACGGGGGCACACTACCTCAAGAAATTGTCTAGTTCCCTGTCAACTAACAGCGGATACCGGACGCACGTCTAACACCAACATAGTTGTCAAGGCCTCAGTTATCCGCTTTGCAGCAGGATGACTGCTGTGATATTTCATCTTCCTCGCAAAGGACTGTTGGACAGTCAATTGCTTACTGGAAGTAGTACAAGTGGGCTTACGACTTCCCCTCTGGGATGACCATCGACTCCCAGCAGCAACAACAGCAGCGCCAGCAGCAGTAGGCGTTACATGCAAGGATGCATCGGAGGAATCCCAGGCAGGAGAGGACTCGTCAGAATTGCCAGTGACATGGCCTGCAGGACTATTGGCATTCCTGGGGAAGGAGGAAATTGACACTGAGGGAGTTGGTGGGGTGGTTTGCGTGAGCTTGGTTACAAGAGGAAGGGATTTACTGGTCAGTGGACTGCTTCCGCTGTCGCCCAAAGTTTTTGAACTTGTCACTGACTTATTATGAATGCGCTGCAGGTGACGTATAAGGGAGGATGTTCCGAGGTGGTTAACGTCCTTACCCCTACTTATTACAGCTTGACAAAGGCAACACACGGCTTGACAAATGTTGTCCGCATTTCTGGTGAAATACTTCCACACCGAAGAGCTGATTTTTTTGGTATTTTGACCAGGCATGTCAATGGCCCTATTCCTCCCACGGACAACAGGTGTCTCCCCGGGTGCCTGACTTAAACAAACCACCTCACCATCAGAATCCTCCTGGTCAATTTCCTCCCCAGCGCCAGCAACACCCATATCCTCCTCATCCTGGTGTACTTCAACACTGACATCTTCAATCTGACTATCAGGAACTGGACTGCGAGTGCTCCTTCCAGCACTTGCAGGAGGCGTGCAAATGGTGGAAGGCGCATGCTCTTCACGTCCAGTGTTGGGAAGGTCAGGCATCGCTACCGACACAATTGGAGTCGGACTCTCCTTGTGGATTTGGGATTTCGAAGAACGCACAGTTCTTTGCGGTGCTTTTGCCAGCTTGAGTCTTTTCATTTTTCTAGCGAGAGGCTGAGTGCTTCCATCCTCATGTGAAGCTGAACCACTAGCCATGAACATAGGCCAGGGCCTCAGCCGTTCCTTGCCACTCCGTGTGGTAAATGGCATATTGGCAAGTTTACGCTTCTCCTCCGACAATTTTATTTTAGATTTTGGAGTCCTTTTTTTTACTGATATTTGGTGTTTTGGATTTTACATGCTCTGTACTATGACATTGGGCATCGGCCTTGGCAGACGACGTTGCTGGCATTTCATCGTCTCGGCCATGACTAGTGGCAGCAGCTTCAGCACGAGGTGGAAGTGGATCTTGATCTTTCCCTAATTTTGGAACCTCAACATTTTTGTTCTCCATATTTTAATAGGCACAACTAAAAGGCACCTCAGGTAAACAATGGAGATGGATGAATACTAGTATACAATTATGGATGGACTGCCGAGTGCCGACACAGAGGTAGCTACAGCCGTGGACTACCGTACTGTGTCTGCTGCTAATATAGACTGGATGATAATGAGATGAAATCAATATAATATCACTAGTACTGCAGCCGGACAGGTATGTATATTTATTATGTAATGACTGATGACGGACCTGCTGGACACTGTCAGCTCAGCAGCACCGCAGACTGCTACAGTAAGCTACTATACTATAGTAGTATGTACAAAGAAGAAAGAAGAAAAAAAAACCACGGGGAGGTGGTATACAATTATGGATGGACTGCCGAGTGCCGACACAGAGGTAGCTACAGCCGTGGACTACCGTACTGTGTCTGCTGCTAATATAGACTGGATGATAATGAGATGAAATCAATATAATATCACTAGTACTGCAGCCGGACAGGTATGTATATTTATTATGTAATGACTGATGACGGACCTGCTGGACACTGTCAGCTCAGCAGCACCGCAGACTGCTACAGTAAGCTACTATACTATAGTAGTATGTACAAAGAAGAAAGAAAAAAAAAAAAACCACGGGGAGGTGGTATACAATTATGGATGGGCTGCCGAGTGCCGACACAGAGGTAGCTACAGCCGTGGACTACCGTACTGTGTCTGCTGCTAATATAGACTGGATGATAATGAGATGAAATCAATAGAATATCACTAGTACTGCAGCCGGACAGGTATGTATATTTATTATGTAATGACTGATGACGGACCTGCTGGACACTGTCAGCTCAGCAGCACCGCAGACTGCTACAGTAAGCTACTATACTATAGTAGTATGTACAAAGAAGAAAGAAAAAAAAAACCACGGGGAGGTGGTATACAATTATGGATGGACTGCCGAGTGCCGACACAGAGGTAGCTACAGCCGTGGACTACCGTACTGTGTCTGCTGCTAATATAGACTGGATGATAATGAGATGAAATCAATATAATATCACTAGTACTGCAGCCGGACAGGTATGTATATTTATTATGTAATGACTGATGACGGACCTGCTGGACACTGTAAGCTCAGCAGCACCGCAGACTGCTACAGTAAGCTACTATACTATAGTAGTATGTACAAAGAAGAAAGAAAAAAAAAAACCACGGGGAGGTGGTATACAATTATGGATGGACTGCCGAGTGCCGACACAGAGGTAGCTACAGCCGTGGACTAACGTACTGTGTCTGCTGCTAATATAGACTGGATGATAATGAGATGAAATCAATATAATATCACTAGTACTGCAGCCGGACAGGTATGTATATTTATTATGTAATGACTGATGACAGACCTGCTGGACACTGTCAGCTCAGCACAGCACCGCAGACTGCTACAGTAAGCTACTATACTATAGTAGTATGTACAAAGAAGAAAGAAAAAAAAAAACCACGGGGAGGTGGTATACAATTATGGATGGACTGCCGAGTGCCGACACAGAGGTAGCTACAGCCGTGGACTAACGTACTGTGTCTGCTGCTAATATAGACTGGATGATAATGAGATGAAATCAATATATATGTATATATAATATCACTAGTACTGCAGCCGGACAGGTATATATATTTATTATGTAATGACTGATGACGGACCTGCTGGACACTGTCAGCTCAGCAGCAACGCAGACTGCTACAGTAAGCTACTATAGTAGTATGTATAAAGAAGAATGAAAAAAAAAAAAACCACGGGTAGGTGGTATACAATATTATATATATATATATATATATATATATATATTATATACAATTATATATATATATATATATTAAACTGGTGGTGGTGATTGATTATTATTAAACTGGTGGTCAGGTCACTGGTCACACTATCAGCAACTTGCAAGTAGTACTCCTAAGCAGACAATCACAAAATATATTATACTGGTCTGGTGGTCAGTGTGGTCACAATGGCAGTGTGGCACTGACTCTGGCAGCAAAAGTGTGCACTGTACGTTATATGTACTCCTGAGTCCTGCTCTCAGACTCTAACTGCTCCCCACTGTCAGTGTCTCCCCCACAAGTCAGATAATTAATACAGTCACACTATCTAATCTATATCACTTCAGCAAGTAGTAGTAGTATAGTAGTACTCCTCCTAATAATGCTCCCCAAAATTACTACTACTGTGTCTCTCTCTACTGTCTCACTCTCTTCTCTAAACGGAGAGGACGCCAGCCACGTCCTCTCCCTATGAATCTCAATGCACGTGTGAAAATGGCGGCGACGTGCGGCTCCTTATATAGAATCCGAGTCTCGCGATAGAATCCGAGCCTCGCGAGAATCCAACAGCGGGATGATGACGTTCGGGCGCGCTCGGGTTAACCGAGCAAGGCGGGAAGATCCGAGTCGCTCGGACCCGTGTAAAAAAACCTGAAGTTCGGGCGGGTTCGGTTTCCGAGGAACCGAACCCGCTCATCTCTAACAGAAATGCGGACAACATTTGTCAAGCCGTGTGTTGCCTTTGTCAAGCTGTAATAAGTAGGGGTAAGGACGTTAACCACCTCGGAACATCCTCCCTTATACGTCACCTGCAGCGCATTCATCATAAGTCAGTGACAAGTTCAAAAACTTTGGGCGACAGCGGAAGCAGTCCACTGACCAGTAAATCCCTTCCTCTTGTAACCAAGCTCACGCAAACCACCCCACCAACTCCCTCAGTGTCAATTTCCTCCTTCCCCAGGAATGCCAATAGTCCTGCAGGCCATGTCACTGGCAATTCTGACGAGTCCTCTCCTGCCTGGGATTCCTCCGATGCATCCTTGCGTGTAACGCCTACTGCTGCTGGCGCTGCTGTTGTTGCTGCTGGGAGTCGATCGTCATCCCAGAGGGGAAGTCGTAAGACCACTTTTACTACTTCCACCAAGCAATTGACTGTCCAACAGTCCTTTGCGAGGAAGATGAAATATCACAGCAGTCATCCTGCTGCAAAGCGGATAACTGAGGCCTTGGCATCCTGGGCGGTGAGAAATGTGGTTCCGGTATCCATCATTACTGCAGAGGCAACTAGAGACTTGTTGGAGGTACTGTGTCCCCGGTACCAAATACCATCTAGGTTCCATTTCTCTAGGCAGGCGATACCGAAAATGTACACAGACCTCAGAAAAAGACTCACCAGTGTCCTAAAAAATGCAGTTGTACCCAATGTCCACTTAACCACAGACATGTGGACAAGTGGAGCAGGGCAGACTCAGGACTATATGACTGTGACAGCCCACTGGGTAGATGTATGGACTCCCGCCGCAAGAACAGCAGCGGCGGCACCAGTAGCAGCATCTCGCAAACGCCAACTCTTTCCTAGGCAGGCTACGCTTTGTATCACCGCTTTCCAGAATACGCACACAGCTAAAAACCTCTTACGGCAACTGAGGAAGATCATCGCAGAATGGCTTACCCCAATTGGACTCTCCAGTGGATTTGTGGCATCGGACAACGCCAGCAATATTGTGTGTGCATTAAATATGGGCAAATTCCAGCACGTCCCATGTTTTGCACATACCTTGAATTTGGTGGTGCAGAATTAGTTAAAAAACGAGAGGGGCGTGCAAGAGATGCTGTCGGTGGCCAGAAGAATTGCGGGACACTTTCGGCGTACAGGCACCACGTACAGAAGACTGGAGCAACACCAAAAACGCCTGAACCTGCCCTGCCATCATCTGAAGCAAGAAGTGGTAACGAGGTGGAATTCAACCCTCTATATGCTACAGAGGTTGGAGGAGCAGCAAAAGGCCATTCAAGCCTATACAACTGAGCACGATATAGGAGGTGGAATGCACCTGTCTCAAGCACAGTGGAAAATGATTTCAACGTTGTGCAAGGTTCTGCAACCTTTTGAACTTGCCACACGTGAAGTCAGTTCAGACACTGCCAGCCTGAGTCAGGTCATTCCCCTCATCAGGCTTTTGCAGAAGAAGCTGGAGACATTGAAGGAGGAGCTAACGCAGAGCGATTCCGCTAGGCATGTGGGACTTGTGGATGGAGCCCTTAATTCGCTTAACAAGGATTCACGGGTGGTCAATCTGTTGAAATCAGAGCACTACATTTTGGCCACCGTGCTCGATCCTAGATTTAAAACCTACCTTGGATCTCTCTTTCCGGCAGACACAAGTCTGCAGGGGTTCAAAGAACTGCTGGTGAGAAAATTGTCAAGTCAAGCAGAACGCGACCTGTCAACATCTCCTCCTTCACATTCTCCCGCAACTGGGGGTGCAAGGAAAAGGCTCAGAATTCCGAGCCCACCCGCTGGCGGTGATGCAGGGCAGTCTGGAGCGACTGCTGATGCTGACATCTGGTCCGGACTGAAGGACCTGACAACGATTACGGACATGTCGTCTACTGTCACTGCATATGATTCTCTCCCCATCGAAAGAATGGTGGAGGATTATATGAGTGACCGCATCCAAGTAGGCACGTCAGACAGTCCGTACGTATACTGGCAGGAAAAAGAGGCAATTTGGACGCCCTTGCACAAACTGGCTTTATTCTACCTAAGTTGCCCTCCCACAAGTGTGTACTCCGAAAGAGTGTTTAGTGCCGCCGCTCACCTTGTCATCAATCGGCGTACGAGGTTACTTTCAGTAAATGTGGAGAAGATGATGTTCATTAAAATGAATTATAATCAATTCCTCCATGGAGACATTCACCAGCAGCAATTGCCTCCACAAAGTACACAGGGAGCTGTGATGGTGGATTCCAGTGGGGACGAATTGATAATCTGTGAGGAGGGGGATGTACACGGTGATGAATCGGAGGATGATGATGAGGTGGACATCTTGCCTCTGTAGAGCCAGTTTGTGCAAGGAGAGATTAATTGCTTCTTTTTTGGTGGGGGTCCAAACCAACCCGTCATTTCAGTCACAGTCGTGTGGCAGACCCTGTCACTGAAATGATGGGTTGGTTAAAGTGTGCATGTCCTGTTTATACAACATAAGGGTGGGTGGGAGGGCCCAAGGACAATTCCATCTTGCACCTCTTTTTTCTTTCATTTTTCTTTGCATCATGTGCTGTTTGGGGAGTGTTTTTTGGAAGGGCCATCCTGCCTGACACTGCAGTGCCACTCCTAGATGGGCCAGGTGTTTGTGTCGGCCACTTGGGTCGCTGAGCTTAGTCACACAGCTACCTCATTGCGCCTCTTTTTTTCTTTGCGTCATGTGCTGTTTGGGGAGTGTTTTTTTGAAGGGCCATCCTGCGTGACACTGCAGTGCCACTCCTAGATGGGCCAGGTGTTTGTGTCGGCCACTTGGGTCGCTGAGCTTAGTCACACAGCTACCTCATTGCGCCTCTTTTTTTTCTTCTTTGCGTCATGTGCTGTTTGGGGAGTATTTTTTGGAAGGGCCATCCTGCCTGACACTGCAGTGCCACTCCTAGATGGGCCAGGTGTTTGTGTCGGCCACTAGGGTCGCTTAGCTTACTCACACAGCTACCTCATTGCGCCTCTTTTTTTTCTTCTTTGCGTCATGTGCTGTTTGGGGAGTATTTTTTGGAAGGGCCATCCTGCCTGACACTGCAGTGCCACTCCTAGATGGGCCAGGTGTTTGTGTCGGCCACTTGGGTCGCTGAGCTTAGTCACACAGCTACCTCATTGCGCCTCTTTTTTTTCTTCTTTGCGTCATGTGCTGTTTGGGGAGTATTTTTTGGATGGGCCATCCTGCCTGACACTGCAGTGCCACTCCTAGATGGGCCAGGTGTTTGTGTCGGCCACTTGGGTCGCTGAGCTTAGTCACACAGCTACCTCATTGCGCCTCTTTTTTTCTTCTTTGCGTCATGTGCTGTTTGGGGAGTATTTTTTGGAAGGGCCATCCTGCGTGACACTGCAGTGCAACTCCTAGATGGGCCAGGTGTTTGTGTCAGCCACTTGGGTCGCTGAGCTTAGTCATCCAGCGACCTCCGTGCAAATTTTAGGACTAAAAATAATATTGTGAGATGTGAGGTGTTCAGAATAGACTGAAAATGAGTGTAAATTATGGTTATTGAGGTTAATAATACTTTGGGATCAAAATGACCCCAAATTCTATGATTTAAGCTGTTTTTTAGGGTTTTTTGAAAAAAACACCCGAATCCAAAACACACCCGAATCCGACAAAAAAAATTCGGTGAGGTTTTGCCAAAACGCGTTCGTACCCAAAACACGGCCACGGAACCGAACCCAAAACCAAAACTCGAAAAATTTCCGGTGCACATCTGTAGTATTGGGCCGGAGAGGGGGTTTGGGAGGGAGAGGGGGTTTTGGTAAGAGGGGGGGATTGGGTCGGAGAGGGGGATTGGGTCGGAGAGGGGGATTGGGTCGGAGAGGGGGATTGGGCTGGAGAGGGGCAGTGGGCTGGAGAGGGGGAGGTGGCCGGAGAGGGGGATTGGGCTGGAGAGGGGGATTGGGCTGGAGAGGGGGAGGTGGCCGGAGTGGGGGATTGGGCCTGAGAGGGGGATTGGGCCGGAGAGGGGGATTGGGCCGGAGAGGGGGATTGGGCCGGAGAGGGGGATTGGGCCGGAGAGGGGGATTGGGCCGGAGAGGGGGGAGTGGGCCGGAGAGGGGGAGTGGGCCGGAGAGGGGGAGTGGGCTGGAGAGGGGTAGTGGGCTGGAGAGGGGGATTGGGCCGGAGAGGGGGATTGGACTGAAGAGGGGGATTGGTCCGGAGAGGGGGAGTGGGCTGGAGAGGGGGATTGGGCAGGAGATGGGGATTGGGCTGGAGAGGGGGATTGGGCCGGAGAGGGGGATTGGGCCGGATAGGGGGATTGGGCTGGAGAGGGGGAGGTGGCCGGAGAGGGGGAGTGGGCTGGAGAGGGGGAGTGGTCCGGAGAGGGGCAGTGGGCCGGAGAAGGGTGTTGTCCTCTTCTGCCATCCACTGCTCGCCGTTGGGCTTGCCCTAGAATGACATATGTCATAATTAGTTTATTAGGTTGTATTGATTTCAAAACATAATGTTTAACAAACATTATTAGTGAGCATGTTAAATAGACATATAAAGTGATTAGGTCCAGCCGCTAGCATGTGTACCAACTCAGTACACCGACATCAGTTTCACAAGCACTTTGCTACACAGTCAGTACTGCTTGCCATAACCACACACACTGTGTCATGTTTGCTCTACAATAGTACATTGACAGTCTGCTAATTTACACACTATATAACTTATTAGTGAAAATATGCAGTCTTTACATTAAAAGACTCTGCTAACATTCTCTGTGTTATTTAATGTAATGTGAAACTTACTGCGTCTTCGTCTATTGCGGATTTGTTGGCTTATCTCCGCCAATAGGTCCGGCGTGCGCCTGCGGAGGTCGCTCCAGCGCCTCTCTAGCTGGATAATGCTCCTCCTGCTCCGGGCGCGGGTTCGCAATAAGCGGCGGACCTCCGCGTAGGCCTCGCGCTTTACCCTATTTGGGATGAAGGGCCCTGTGCGGCCGACGCGGCGGTCCATTACCGCGACCAGCAGGCGCAGCTCCTGTCGGGTAAAAGCAGCTGCGTGCATGGTGCCAATGGCGTTTTCCATATATGGACTTATATTTATAGTGTATGGTGGGATGTGATTGGTTGTAAATTTATGGTGTCATCTAATAAACTTCATTGATGTGTGCATTACCGTGAAGGACAGTGGGTACAGTTCGCAATAGCGGAAATTCGCAGCCGCGGAAGAACTAGGAAGAAAAACATACACTCACAATTACACACACACACACACACACACACACACACTTATAGAAAAGTAATTGTTACAATCTGTGTACTCACATTTGTCAATAACAATCAGCTCCACAAAGTCACCAAGTTTACGACATTTAGGATCATATGTTGTGTAATTTGTAATGTAAACAGATGCGCAAGCCAAAACCAAACAAAAAAATAAAAAATAAAAGTTATTAACACAATTATCCAAAAACAAATTAGACATTAATTAAAAAAAAAAAAAAAAAGACAACAACAAGATTGGTTCAAAATACATGATAAGGAGAATATTTCAGATTTATCACATAAACAAAGAATAATATAGACTCACACACAAAAAAATTACACTATGAACTTTAGCAAGCTACCTAAATGACATCAGACCAAAATGACAATACAAATACAGTGACTTTGGGAAAATGAGAATAAATAAGGTAAAAATCAAAATACCTAAAATAATCACGGACAATTCGTGCCCTTATTTCATTCCCCCGCCGGGACACACTCCCCCCACCGATTGTCCGGCCAACCCCTGGCTCCTCATCAGGCAATTCCTCCGTTTGAGGAAGCTCTACGCGACTCCTTACAGCGATGTTATGTAGGATAGCGCCCAGGACCACAATTTTACTTACCATCTCCGGCGAATACATGATGTTGCCACCAGTGCGGTGGAGCACACGAAAGCGCCCTTTAAGGACACCAATCGTGCGCTCCACCAGCTGTCTAGTGGCAGTAAGCGCGGAGTTAAATGCCGTCTGTGGTCCTGGCCTGGGTTTACTGTAAGGAGTCATGAGCCAGGGGGTGCAAGGATATCCACGGTCTCCTGTTTGATAAGATGAAAAAAACAAAAGTATAATTGTAAATTTAAATAAATTAAAAAAAAATATGACTGTTCCAAACATTTAAACGAAAAAACTCACCCAATAACCACATGTCTTGGCCTTCCATCGATCTTAATCTCTGCCATATCCCTGATTGTCTAATGACATGTGCATCATGGGAGTTCCCCGGGAACTTAGCATTCAGGGACAGGATCTGGAGGGATGGCCCACAAACAACCATCACATTCAGAGAATGAAACAGTTTCCTGTTTCTATAAATTTCTTCATTATGTCTTGGTGCTACAATAGCTACATGTGTGCCATCCACAACCCCAATAACATGTGGGAAGCGACTACCACCTTCCTGAAATTGCCGCTTCACCACATCCAGGGCACCAACATCCAAAGGCATTGATATAAATTGCTTGACTCTTTTGATGAAAGCCTGGCTGACACGCCGCGGGACCTTACTGAACTTGCCCTGCGACATGCCAACCAGATCTCCCACCACATGCTGATACGACCCAGTGGCAACAAAATGTAACACAGCAAGGAATTGTGTCAATACTGGTATTGCTGTAGGATACCTAATGGATTGTTCTAGATCACTCTCTATTATGGAGAGAGTGTCTAGGATTAGATGAGGTGGCAGTCTGTATCTGCGCAACACAACATCATCAGGCATCCCAAAAAGAAGGACACGGGTACGGAAAACTGGTGGCCTAGCACGCCTCCGTTGCCTTGGATGATGAGGAGCAGGTTGGGGTTGGAGGGCTTGCGCCGGTTGGGGTGGAAGTGGTTCCGTTGGTTGTGGTGGGAGTGCTTCCGCTGCCACATGAATTGACATCACCAACTTAAAATGAAGGTAAGAATCATGTTTAAAACTTTTTTTAAAAATGCACTCATTCTCATCCATAATCAAATTCAAAGTGTATGCATGTTAACTTACTGCTTGTGCGTACTCCATTTCTGCAAGATTTTAATACGGACCAAAAACACATAATTGGATAAAAATAAAAACACTAAAATTAAATAATTAGCTCCAACATAGGTTAACATCACAAATCATAAATAATTAGAGATATCAATCCTACCCATATAATTAATGCAACAATATATTGTCTCCAAAATAAGTATGACTAATGTAAATTAATAAAACAGAAAAATAAAAAAAAAACACAGAAAACACATATCCATAAAAAACCGGGAGTCCTTTAGTAGCAAATACAGAAACAATCAGCCCTACTTTGTCAAAAGTAAATGCTTTGTAAACAAACAAATAAGACACCTACAAGAGAGAGAAATGGCCTATAAGAAAACAGATACACACTTACAACAAACACACACCAGGACACACAGGGATTGGCAACTTACCTGCTCAAGAAATGTAGCTTCAAATTGGGAGCACCAAAACAAATCAAAAATGGCAACTTGCCCTGAAAAGATATGTGGTGCCAAACACCACTGAGACACCTACAAGAGAGAGAAATGGCCTATAAGAAAACAGATACACACTTACAACAAACACACACCAGGACACACAGGGATTGGCAACTTACCTGCTCAAGAAATGTATCTTCAAATGTAGCTAAAAATTCAAAACAAAAATGGCCTACTTGGCTAGAAAATAAATATGTGTACACACACCACTAATGACACACCTACAAGAAAGAGAAATGGACTATAAGAAATAAAGTATACACTCTCAACAATAGAACGGACACACTGAAAATTACAGGTCACACAAATATTACATAGTACATGAGATTAAATTTATATGCCAAAACATTATCCACCAAAATACTAATACCCAGTTTAAAACACTACAAACGACCATTGCACACCCATACATACTTGGTTTGTTAATATCTTAATTTAGTAATACTAACAAAAGTACACTCGCATAAAATAAGCACTACGCAACACAACATGAAAACATTTGCTAGCAAACAAACGCACATTTGTCTGCAATATACTGAAACAAAAACTCACTCAGAAATGTTTGAACAAACACGACCACCTTCTCTGAAAAAACACAATACTCCATCTGCCATCATACACCCACTCACACAGGCTGCAATCCAGCCTTTTAAATAGGCTGTACAATTACTGGAAGTATTAGCATAATTGACACCTGTGCGAATTACCGCACTGGAAAACACACGCACCTATAAATCGCGACACACCTGTGCAAACACACATGCCACCAGCAACATGGCTACTCGTGAGCAGATGGCAGCAGAGATGGACCGCGTGCAGCAGCAGATGTCCGCTTTGACACATAGGCGCCTAGCACTGCGGAGGCAGATGCTAGAAGCTGCAAGTTCTGATTTTCAGATAGCAGGACCCAGTACTATAGAAAATCTAACTTCTGATACCCAGGAGTTAGGAGTGAATCCCCTGCCAGACATAGATACTGGGGTAACTGAGGGAGATTCCGGAATCCCATCTCAAACACAAGCAGCTAGTGAAGAGGAAGATGGTGATGATGGACAGAACGATAGCTCACAGGCTACAGGCAAAAAAAAAAAAAGACAGCCCGCCTTCACTAAGAGGGAGTTACTGTTAGGGTCTCCTGCCCTGTGCTGCCACGTCGTCATGGCAACCGGGAGACAAGTGCTAGTGGAGTAACCTGAGCGCAGCTGATACTCCGGTTCGGGTCTTTTGCTGTGCAGTGGTTATAGGCTCTGTGCACGGCAGGGGATCCGGTGCTGGTTTTTGTGCTCACAGTCTGTGAGGTCTGAGTGGGGCGTGGACAGCACCTGCTTTATAAGGCCTCTTTTCAGGGTAAGCAGATGCTGCTGAATCTTTGTTGGTTAGTCAGTTCATGAACGTTAGCCAGTACTGTGTAGCTTTGTATTTGTTTGTTGCTTACTGCAAATAGGCCTGGGAATTTGGTATTACACTCTGCCAATCCAGACCTAGCAGTAAGACTGGAGTCAGTCGTTTAGCTTGCTGGGGTTCTGTTACTACTCTGTGAACTTAGCAAGTTTGCGGCTGTATTCTAAGACTTGCCTGTCTAATCCTGTCTCACTGTGCTAGGTGTCAGGGGTCAGTTTAGTGGCAGTAAGCTAAAACCTGTGCACTGCAAGTGAGAATTAGGATTGTGGAGATTCTTCTTGTGTCTATCATTCCATCTCTGACCAAGGAGTTTACTGCCACACCCGTTGGTAACCCTTTAGGGTTTTGCTGTTGCCCTTAGCAACAGCATTTCGGGTACTCTACGTATTAAAACACAACATCTTGCTTTTTCCATCTTAGCAGTTCTAATACAAGGGAGATACCCAGTTCCTTAGCCTCTGGGCTTCTCTGTTCACTTTGTGTGTATTTTGTTACCCTATCACCTTCTGTGTACGTTATGTCATATCCCCCAGTTTGTCTGTGAGTCCATCTGTTTTGCATAACAGTTCAAACACCAGTACATTCCTGCAGACACTGGAGTGCATAACAGTTCTGACACCAGTACTTTCCTGCTGGCACTGGTGTGCATAACATATTCAGCAGCCTAATACTCCTGTTGAAATTTTGTGGGAATATGGAGCATACCCCTCAAAATATGTTGCAACAGGTGGTCGATCAGGTGCAGGTCCTGACTCGACAATTTAATGATTTGTCCATTAAAATGCACACCTCCCAGGCTGCTGGCGGAGCTCCCGCAGCAGCAGCACCTGCAGGGGTTAAGGAGCCGAAAGTAAATCTCCCGGATCGTTTTTCTGGAGATCGCTCGCAGTTCTTTTGTTTCAAGGAGAGCTGCAAGCTATACTTCCGGCTTAGGCCTCAGTCTTCTGGGTCGGAGATTCAGCGGGTGGGCATAGTGATTTCCTTGCTACAAGGAGACCCACAGGTCTGGGCATATGGGTTGCAGCCTGACTGTCCGTCGCTTAAAAGTGTTGATGCTTTTTTTACGGCACTGGGCATGTTGTATGATGACCCTGACAAGACGGCCTCAGCCGAGGCTCAGATTTCGATCCTTAAGCAAGGGCGAAGGCCAGTTGAGGTTTACTGTACGGAGTTTCGGAGGTTGGCCCATGATACCCAGTGGAATGACCCAGCCCTGAGACACCAGTACCGAAGAGGTCTTTCTAACCAGATAAAGGACCAACTGGTACAATATCCCTTGCCTGATAGCTTGGATCAGCTCATGCAGTTATCCATCCGGGTGGATAGACGGCTGAGAGAGCGTAGGCTTGAAAGGGAGACTGAGATTTCCTTCCTTCCCAAGGGAACCTCAGACTCTGAGGAATTTTCTGAGGAGCCTATGCAGATTGGGGCTACCCGCCTCTCCTCGCATGAGAAGACGCGGAGGAGACAGCAGGGGTTGTGTTTGTACTGTGGGAATAAAGGTCATGTGGTAGTATCATGCCCAGAAAAGCCGGAAAACTTCAGGGCCTGAGGGTGATGGGAAATATCCTGTCAGGCCAGAAGTCAGAATTTCCCAAGAAGACTTTTATCATTCCGGTGACCTTGAAGATCCTCGGTCAAACTGTCAAGACTGAGGCCTTTGTGGACAGTGGGGCCGACGGGGTTTTTATGGACCGCCAATTCGCCCTGAAACACTCTGTTCCCTTAGTACCCTTGGCATCGGAAATTGAGATTTGTGGGTTAAACGGGGAACCATTATCCCAAGGTAAAATTACCTCTTGCACTAGCCAGATTTCTTTGTTTATTGGAGCCACACACTCTGAAAAATTGTCCTTTTATGTGACTGTCTGTACTTTTGCCCCATTGGTGTTGGGGTTACCCTGGTTAAGGGCCCACAATCCTCAATTTGACTGGGTCTCTGGGGAGATTCTTAGTTGGGGTACTGATTGTTTCAGGAGTTGCTTGAGCCTTCCAGTCAGGCTCTCGCAGCTAAGTTTGCCAGGATTGCCAGGGTGTTATGCAGATTTTGCGGACGTGTTCTCCAAAAAAGTTGCAGAGGTACTACCTCCCCATCGCCCCTATGACTGTGCCATTGATTTGTTGCCAAATGCTAAGCTTCCCAAGAGCAGGTTGTACTCCCTGTCACGTCCTGAGACTCAGGCTATGGCAGAGTACATTCAGGAGAACTTGGCTAAGGGATTTATCAGACCTTCACAGTCTCCAGTTGGGTCGGGGTTCTTCTTCGTGGGTAAAAAGGACGGTTCGTTGCGACCCTGCATCGACTTCAGGGAATTGAACCGTATCACGATTAAAAACTCATACCCACTGCCTCTCATTTCGGTCTTGTTTGACCAGCTTCGCACTGCCACCATTTTTTCTAAGATTGACCTACGCGGTGCGTACAATCTAATCCGAATAAGAGAGGGGGATGAATGGAAGACTGCCTTTAATACCCACTCAGGGCATTATGAATATTTGGTGATGCCTTTTGGGCTCTGTAATGCCCCGGCAGTCTTCCAGGATTTCATGAATGATGTGCTCAGGGAATATTTGGATAGATTCTTAGTTGTATACTTAGATGACATCCTAATCTTCTCCCATTCCCTGGAGGAACATCGGAAGCATGTACGCTTAGTCCTCCAGAAACTCAGAGACCACCGGCTTGGGGCGAAGCTGGAGAAGTGCGAATTTGAAGTTCAGCAAATCGCATTTCTAGGATATATTATCTCCCCAGAAGGTTTTCAAATGGAGGGTTCCAAGGTACAGGCAGTCCTGGATTGGGTGCAGCCCACTAGTTTGAAGGCGCTTCAGCGTTTCCTGGGCTTTGCGAATTTTTATAGACGATTTATCGCTGGATTTTCGTCTATAGTGGCGCCCTTGGTGGCACTCACTAAGAAAGGGGCGGATGTTGCTCACTGGTCTTGTGAGGCTAAAGCGGCTTTTGCCCGTCTCAAAAGGGCATTTGTTTCGGCCAAGGTGCTGCGACACCCAGATCCAGAGCGTCCTTTTGTGGTGGAGGTGGATGCCTCTGAGATGGGTATTGGGGCAGTGCTTTCTCAGATGGGAGTGTCTGATAATCGCCTTCATCCCTGTGCTTACTTTTCCCGTAAATTTTCGCCTGCCGAGATGAATTATGACGTGGGTAACCGGGAATTGTTGGCTATTAAGGATGCACTCGAGGAGTGGAGACACTGGCTTGAGGGGGCTAAGTTTGTGGTCTCAATTCTCACTGACCATAAGAATCTGGCATATTTAGAGTCAGCGAAGCGTCTCAATGCCAGGCAGGCACGATGGGCTTTGTTTTTTGCTCGCTTTAATTTTTTGATAACATATCGCCCTGGGTCAAAAAACATCAAGGCTGATGCGCTCTCGCGGAGTTTTGCTCCAATCCAGGAGACCACCGAGGAGCCGTTGCCCATTGTTTCCCCATCATGTATTAAAGTGGGCATTACCCAGGACCTCTTATCATTAGTCCTTAGAGCACAGGAGCAGGCTCCTCCAGACCTTCCGGTAGGTCTTTTGTTTGTGCCTCCTAGGTTAAGACAGCGAGTGTTCCTGGAATTCCATGCCAAGAAGTCGGCAGGTCACCCGGGTATTGCCAGAACTCGGGAGTTGCTATCTAGGGCGGTGTGGTGGCCCTCGGTGGCTAAGGATGTGGATCAGTGGGTTCGGGCATGTGACATCTGTGCCCGAAATAAGACTCCTAGAGGGGTTCCTGTTGGCCCATTACATCCACTCTCTATCCCATCTAAGCCATGGACCCACATTTCAATGGATTTTGTGGTGGACTTGCCCAAATCCTCGGGGATGACAGCCATCTGGGTTGTCGTTGACAGGTTTTCGAAGATGGCGCACTTCGTTCCACTGGTTGGGCTGCCATCAGCCAGACGCCTGTCTGAATTATTTATGCTGCATGTTGTGCGTCTCCACGGGTTGCCACTTGATGTGGTCTCTGACCGCGGATCCCAGTTTGTGGCCAAATTCTGGAGGGCATTTTGTTCCGATCTCCAGATTTCTGTCAGCTTGTCGTCAGGCTACCATCCGCAGTCTAATGGGCAGACTGAAAGGGTGAACCAGTCCTTGGAGCAGTTCCTCAGGTGTTATGTCTCCAAGTGTCAGACTGACTGGGTTGCTCATCTGTCCATGGCGGAGTTTGCCTATAACAACGCGGCTCACTCTGCTACAGGGATCTCTCCCTTCCTTTGTGTGTATGGGCATCATCCTAAGGCCAATTCTTTTGACCCCCTGGACTCCACGCCTGGTGGTTCCTCTGTGGTTTCGGTCCTTAGAGGTATTTGGCGGAAAGTGAAGAAAGCCCTTGTGTCTGTGTCATTAGTGACCAAAAGGGTTTTTGATAAGCGGAAAAGACCCTGCAGCTTCAAATTAGGAGACTTCGTCTGGTTGTCTACCAAGAATTTGAAGTTGAGACAGCCATCTCATAAGTTAGGGCCCCGGTTCATCGGCCCTTATAAGATCACCAGGGTTATCAATCCGGTGGCATTTCAGTTAGATCTGCCCCGTTCTTTGGGTATCAATAAAACATTTCATTGTTCCCTTTTAAAACGGGCGATTAGTAATCCTTCTACCAGTGGAAGACCTTCCCCTCTTCTGATACGTGGCCAGAGGGAGTTTGTTGTTGAAAGGATTCTTGACTCCAAGGTGGTTCGGGGTCGGCTGTCATTTTTGGTGCACTGGAAGGGGTATGGCCCGGAGGAGCGGTCGTGGGTGCGCAGTTGTGATCTTCATGCCCCCAGACTGATACGCTCTTTCTTCTCGCAGTTCCCCGATAAACCCGGTGGTAGGGGTTCTTTGACCCCTCGTCAGAGGGGGGGTACTGTTAGGGTCTCCTGCCCTGTGCTGCCACGTCGTCATGGCAACCGGGAGACAAGTGCTAGTGGAGTAACCTGAGCGCAGCTGATACTCCGGTTCGGGTCTTTTGCTGTGCAGTGGTTATAGGCTCTGTGCACGGCAGGGGATCCGGTGTTGGTTTTTGTGCTCACAGTCTGTGAGGTCTGAGTGGGGCGTGGACAGCACCTGCTTTATAAGGCCTCTTTTCAGGGTAAGCAGATGCTGCTGAATCTTTGTTGGTTAGTCAGTTCATGAACGTTAGCCAGTACTGTGTAGCTTTGTATTTGTTTGTTGCTTACTGCAAATTGGCCTGGGAATTTGGTATTACACTCTGCCAATCCAGACCTAGCAGTAAGACTGGAGTCAGTCGTTTAGCTTGCTGGGGTTCTGTTACTACTCTGTGAACTTAGCAAGTTTGCGGCTGTATTCTAAGACTTGCCTGTCTAATCCTGTCTCACTGTGCTAGGTGTCAGGGGTCAGTTTAGTGGCAGTAAGCTAAAACCTGTGCACTGCAAGTGAGAATTAGGATTGTGGAGATTCTCCTTGTGTCTATCATTCCATCTCTGACCAAGGAGTTTACTGCCACACCCGTTGGTAACCCTTTAGGGTTTTGCTGTTGCCCTTAGCAACAGCATTTCGGGTACTCTACGTATTAAAACACAACATCTTGCTTTTTCCATCTTAGCAGTTCTAATACAAGGGAGATACCCAGTTCCTTAGCCTCTGGGCTTCTCTGTTCACTTTGTGTGTATTTTGTTACCCTATCACCTTCTGTGTACGTTATGTCATATCCCCCAGTTTGTCTGTGAGTCCATCTGTTTTGCATAACAGTTCAAACACCAGTACATTCCTGCAGACACTGGAGTGCATAACAGTTCTGACACCAGTACTTTCCTGCTGGCACTGGTGTGCATAACAGTTACGTGTTTTGGTCACACATGCCATGGCCAAAATTAATCGAGGACCCAAAAACATGGGTGCTGCATCCAAAGATGGAATCTGGAGGGACATCACTGATTCTGTTAATGAAGTCGGCTCAATAGTCCGCACACCACAGGAAGTTAGAAGACGGTAAGTGTATATTGACACACCATTTTCTGAGCCAAGTATTATAAATAAATTTGCTAGATGTGATGTTGCCTATAGCAACCAAATACATAACATGTGTACTATCAATTAAAGCAGGTATTCAGAACTTTTCTGTACTTTGCCCCTATTTTTCATCACATATGTAGTTGGGTCGACTTCAAATCCCGCCTGAAGGGCAAGAGGTCTGCAGAGTGAAATGCCTCGAGGGCAACAGGGGGAGATCCAGCTGCCACGGTGGAGTACAAAGATCTTGAGGAGATGGCGATGGACTGTGTGAGTTACGAGGAGGGGGTTGGGGTGTCTCATATGGACACGGACCTGCCTGAAATACTGGATGCACATGACTTGCCAGGTAAGTTTACACACAGGTTCCTAAACAAATAATTTAGTGGTTCAAAAAGTCTCATGTTGTTTTTTTCTACTCTTTTTCCACTAATTCTTATTTTTGCATTGAACATAACACAGCACAGGTGGGTGAGCAGGTAGAGTCAGAGGAGGGTTATGTGGCTGAGGCTGAGGTGGGGGGACCTAGTGTCTCTGGCAGTGTGGGACCACAAATTCCATCCATCCAGATTCCAACTGGCCCCCCCACCCAACCCTCTGCTCTCCCAGACATCCTGGCTCAAATAGCAAGGTATGGTGAGAGCCTGAATGCTTTTCAAGCCACGATGATCCGAGAGGTAAGCCAGATACCTGTCCGGCTCACTGAGCACAGAACCAGTGTGGAGCAAGGTGTAGCTCAACTCTGCCAAGGTCTGGCAGAGATCAGGCAGGGCCAAGAGCAACTCGCCTCCTCCTTCAAACAAATTGCCAATTCCATTCTGCAAGGGCTCCAGGACATCGCTGTCTCCCTTGCCCACAGTGGCAGAGAGCCAGCCACCTCTGCTCCCTCCCCTCACTCTGCCCAGGAAGAACATCCCACTGGGCAGGGCCCTCGAAGGTCGCTTCGCAGACCGAGCCGGGAAGAACTACATCAGGCGGGAAAAAAGAAGAGAAAGTGATGTCTCTCCAGATGGGCAGCACCCATGTTTTACATGTTGCCTCAATGTTTTTTTTTTATTTTTGGCTTGTGTGGCCAGAATGTAGAACTCCCTCAAAGTGAAAGGGTATATTTGTGCTTATTTAAATTGCAGCCTGTGAGTTATTTTCGTGTACACCTGAGCCATCTTCCTCTTCCTAGCGTGCTGTGTATGGTTGTGTTTGTGTGTTGGTTCCAGAATCGAGCCCAGTTCCCCTAAAATTTTCGTCTGGCTGGGGGTTCACAACATAGACTTATTAAATATTAAACATCATATTTGGCAGAAGATGGTGTTACCATAGTACTGGGTTCTGCTATGTGAATTTTGTCAGTGGCATCTGCTTGTTGCTATGTCCATCTTTGTATGTGATGCTCATCTGTAGCCATGTTGTGTTTCTGATTTAATATATTTTTTGAATAAAAAAAATATTGTTTCAAAATGTGTTTGTGTGTTTTATTAAAGGTTATGCACTATGGAAAACTTAGCCATGTAAACTTTAGCATGGCATATAGACATTTGTGGGACAAGGGAACAATCAGAATATTTAGACAAACATTGCATATTATAAATTTATACAGGTATGCCTTGCACAACACTTAACTGGGCATATAATTTTTTATTTAGAAAATAGGACCTTGGGTTACTAGGGGCAACATTACATAATATTAGATATGGACACATATTCCCAACAAAATTCAAAAATTTTTTATTAAGTAATATTAAGTGTAGCCTGCATTATGTGGTTTATGTTATTTGGTATGTACAAAGGAATATGTCTATGTCGAAAAGATTTATCTGATGTAGTTTATAAGTTGGCTTATTCACACTTGATTTCATTTGCTACTATTAAATAAATAATTACAACATGAATTTAACATCAATGTTTATTTAGCAAATAAAAATAAATACAAGATTATTTGGGAGCGTGTCAGATTTGTAGGTGCTAACAATAAAAATGTTATGTGTCCAGACAATTGCCGTTTGTAGTATTTTGGCTGAGCAGTGTTTGCTAAGTAATTGGACAACAGGTGAATTCATTGGCAAAATAATTGCTAATTAGGGCAGACACACTTGTAACAGTACTTCGCAAGTGCAGAGTAACTGCAGACTTACTCCTCGGCTGCGACAGGATAGCGAACGTTTGTTGTGTACATTTTACCATCGTATACGCATTTCTGCACAAAACACGCCTACTGCTGGTTGCATACTCCCACACTAGCCGCCCACTTTCACGCCCATTTCGTTAGATAGCGAAGCCGTGCCTCTGTCACGCCTCCGTCACTCCCTGTTTTCGGAGGTGTAGTATGAGCAGATTTTCAGTTCGTAATTTTGCTCAAGCGTCGTATCGCTCACTTTGCGCACGCGCAGTCCAGCTGTTGCGCATGCGCAGTTGGCGGATTTACGCCGTTTCGCGATGCGATGAACTGCTGCGATCAACTCGGAATGAGGGCCCATGTGCACTGCAGGGGAGGCAGATTTAACATGTGCAGAGAGAGTTAGATTTGGGTGTGGTGTGTTCAATCTGCAATCTAATTTGCAGTGTAAAAATAAAGCAGCCAGTATTTACCCTGCACAGAAATAAAATAACCCACCCAAATCTAACTCTTTCTGCACATGTTATATCTGCCTCCCCTGCAGTGCACATGGTTTTGCTCAACTGCTAACAAAATTCCTGCTGCGATCAACTTGGAATTACCCCCATTGTAAATAAGTAACCCGGGTCATCTGACCAGGGTCCCGTTTACAGCATGGGTATTGGGTGAAAAATGGAACACAATCGGGGATCTGACTGGGGAGCTGTGTAAGCAGCTCCCGCTAGATGAAAGTCTGATGTCTTTGGTCCCTGGAGGCTGATCCACAAGCTTGAGGTATCATAAAAAACTCCAGGTACCTGGAGTGTCCCATCTGGGAAGTTTCTGTGACAGCCATCCAGGGCTGCCATCAGAAAATGTGGGGCCCGGGACTGACAAAATAGGCAGCCCTCTCCCACCCCCAAAAAATATATATATCCCCAATCGGCGGCACTCACGGTACAGTATGAAAATAACATATATATATATATATATATATATATATATAGATTTTTTTATTTTTTTTATTTTTATTTCTTTCTTTCTTTTTTAACCACTTGCCTGGCATGGTCGCATCAGATGCGACCATGCCTGCAAGTGCCCTATCTGACCTGGTCACACAGGATGAGACCAGTCAGACATAGAGTGTTAGCAGCGGCAGGGAAGAGAAACTTCCCTCCGCTGCTGCTGTCAGAGGGACCGGAAGATCCCTCTGCCTCCCTGCACTCTCCCCCTGTGTCTGCGTGCTGCCGATCACTGCTGATCGGTCAGCACGGCAGGACCCCCCACCCCTCCAGCGGCTGCAGACAATGGATGCCGCTGGGGAGAGTAAATGAACCATCCCAAGCCACCCCCTGATCCCCCCCCCCCCTGCATACCTGCAGGCTGTCCCGGTCGCAATAGTCGCGATGTTCCCGATGTTCAATTGTCGCGATGTTCCCGATCGATGTTTCGATGTTTAAAATATTATTTTTAAAAAAATATTTTTTTTCCTTTTTTTAACTAAAATCATTTGGGATAGGGTTAAAGTCATGTCCTTCACTTAATTCACTCATAAAAAACCCGACAATTTCAGAGCAGTTTTCGGCGAAATAAATCGTCAGTTAAGTGGTTAAAGTAAGGAAAATTCCTATGCACATATGGAGCAACAGCATATTATGCCCCTTGCACCATATTAAGTCCCCACAGTAATGCCCCTGACACCATATTATGCCCCACATTTATACCAGTCACCATATTATGCCCCACACTGTAATGCCCTGACAAAATATTATGCTCCCACATTAATGCCCTTGTCACAATAATATGCCCACATAGTTTTTACGTAGTATCTGCTCGTTGTCAGGGGTTCTGCTCGTTGTCGGGGGAATCCCCCCATCCACTCATCGTTGCTGCCACAGCAGACTGTTCGCGCCGCCTGCTTCAAGTAAAAAATTATAAAAATGTCCCTCCCAAAATGGCCGCCAACTCAGAGGAGACAGTTATTAAAGATACTAGACAGTTATTAAAGAGATAAGAGCCTCCTAGAGACACAGGGATCTATTTTCTAAGCCTTGGATGGAGATAAAGAGGACGGAGATAAAGTACCACCCAATCAGCTCCTAACTGTAATTTTTCAAACACAACCTGTGGTATGGCAGTAAGGAGATGATTGGCTGGTACTTTATCTCCATTCAAGGCTAAGTAATTAGACCCCACGTATTGGAACTGAGTCAGACCTGGGACTTTGGTTGAAAAGGGTGTTACAGGTAAAGCGTCTGATGCAGATTTAAATGAATCCTCTGATATTGTAATGCGTACTCTGTGTATTCACACTGTCCATGCTTTTAAACATCTGAGTGCACAAGCACTGTAAGCACAATACTGTGCTTCACACATTTTCATTGCATCTAAACTTACGACCAAACAGGTGGAACTGGGGTTTGACAAGGTATCGTTCATTAAAGGAATGTACAAACACATGGGTATTATGAAGACATGGATTTAAGCGAATATGAGATGAATCATTTGCGTAGTATAGTGAAAAACAAAAATGGCCAGGATTTGCCATAAATTTACATTTAGCAATGGAGTGCCCCCTTGGAGCATAGAATATTATAAGGTAAGGAGAATGAAATCCAAGAAATTAAATTAATGTCAATTTGCATTAATTTGGACACAAATGGATTGGGCAAAAATACAAGATCACAGTTTATACAAGAGAATTGGCAAGTGATTAGTCCAGTGGTTCCCAAACTGTGTGCCTAGGCACCCTGGGTCAAAGTGATTGGCAGCCACCAGCACTGGTTTTGCCTATCATATGATGTGGAAAATCAGAAGCACAACTGTACACCACCACATACAGTAACTGACTCTAAGGAGGACAGGTAGGTGCAATTTGCTTAATTTAATACTTTTTTCAAAACTTATCATTAAAAATCTTTTATCCTAGGGGTGCAGTAAAAAGAATGCTGATAATCTAGGGTGCCGTGATTCAAGAAAGTTTGGGATCCACTGGACTAGTCACTGATTGCTACACTAGTTAAGATCAAAAGGGATTGTTTGTCTATTTCTCCACCTAGATCGGGAGTGGCACTAGTGAGAAGTGCACCCCAATGATTAGCAATTTTACTAACTTAAACATTAATTTTTTAGATTTCTCTGAAAGTATTGCTTTTTTAGTCATACTGACTGTTTATGAATCATAATAGAAAGAGGATATTAGTATATTACACATTTTGTGTGTCTGAAGCATTTTTATTACACCGCTCAGATCACTCCTGAAAATGCTGTTCTTTGACAAAGTGCATAAAATGCATTGTATTAAAAGAATAGGATGAAACATGAAGACTGACAGCATTACGCTGGTAGAAAGGTAAAAAGTATGTGTCCTCATCCTATTAATAATAATAATAATAATAATAATAATAATTATAATTATTATTATTTCTCCGGCAGGGTCCACAGGTTATCCACAGGATAACAATGGGATATGATGGAGCGACAGCGGATTGGCACCAAATGATCACAAGCTTTCAGACCTCTCAGGATGCAACGGGCCCGTCCATATATCCCCGCCCACTGGCTCAGGCAAATCAGTTTTTTGTTTGGTGCGGCAGGAGCCGGACCATGGTCACAGGGCTGCTGTTCTAGGGCAGCCCTAAGCTTTCTTATTTTATTTTTATAGTCTTACTATGTTTTTGAGCGATCTTTCTTAACAGCGTCTTACACTCATATTGGAAAGAGTCGCTCCAACAACTCTCCGCCGGGTCGCAACAACGCTTACTCATGTGTACAGGGCTGTCTCGGCAGGCGTCTGTGTCGGATATCCTAGCAGGTCCAGCAGACGTGACCAGGCTGTGGCCGGAGCACGGGAAGAAGGTAATGCATCGGTTCCCCGTAGTTGGGGAATACGGACACAGCCGCACTATATTGGAAGGAGACTACCAAACAGTAGCTGATGCGCCGCCACCACGGGTGCTCCAGCGCTAGGCCTTAGGGATCATAAGGCACCAGGAATAGTATGAGGCTGCATAGGGTTGATGTCAGCGGTGGGGAGTTAGACGCTCTCCTGGTCGCCATTCCCCCCAGTTCATGACCAGTTTCCGCGAGTCTCCCACCATGAACTGTTGCCTCACTTCCGTCTCAGACGCTACCACGAGGGGTCTTGGTCGCAGCATAGGCTGCTGCGTCTGTGTTCACTAAACACTACCGCAAGGAGACCCGGTCGCAATACAGGCGTCTGTATGGTCGGTGCATCTGTGTTCACTTAAAGTTCCCGGAGCAGCGGTATACACTAGTAGCGTCTGGATCCACTCAGCGTTCGCTAACGTATTGATCGATCTTGGAAGTGAGGCGAGTCTCCCTGTATCCCACTCTACCGAGTACGGGTTATACAGCCTAAATTTCTATCTACTTTTGTCAGTATGGATAGTTAAGCTTAAGTGCCTATTGCAAATGAGTTTGTGTACATTACTGTGGTTTTCTTCGCAATACGTCTGAATATATTAAGATCTGTATAAAACAGAATTCAGTAATATGTACTCCTACATACTTTAAAATGTGTTTTTAGTTGATTATGTGCTCATATGACTAATATATAACATGTGACTGACTGCTAGTGTGATTGCTGACTTTAAATTATGTGTGTCAGTTTTTCTTCTGATCCTCAATGCTAGTGCATGGGTAGGGGTCAGATTGATATCACTTTAGAACAATAAAGTAGTTACAGTCACAAATTGTGTAGTACACTGTGAAAGTGCTGATTATTTATCATGTCTAAGAGCGGCAAAGGTGACGAGAGTACACTTAAAGTAACACCAACACTCATATCATGTTGTCTTGAAATAACTGTATTATCCCCTCTGATCTGGTACAGGATGGTTCATGTGTAAAATGGTTTGCTTTTCAGCATAATAGATATATCCCCTTTGGGGCGATGTTTGCACAGACCTTGTCCAGTATAGCTGAAAGGTTAATTCCTACAGCTTCGATACCAGGAATAGGGTTCATTATTAACCCATACAGGCAGCTCTCTACCTACGGTATCCCCAACAGCTTTTCTAATAAAACAAGCTGAGAAACCGAGTGTAAATAGATCTTCAACTACATAGGCTACACAGGATGGTTCATCAGACGATGAAACCTCTATATACTCTTCTTTGGCATACAACAGGTAAATATAGCTGAGTTAATGAGAGCAGTAAAGGCTTTTCTGTCATTACAGGGTTCAGCAGAGCCTGTGTTAAAAATAAGGTACCTATGTTTAAATGTCCCAAAAAAATAAGGCCTCCTCATGGGGGACCCTAGCAACTGATGAAAATCAGGGAGAAGGTTTGGGCTATACCCAAAAAAGAATATAGGTTCCCAGTAAATGGGATTCCAAATATCCTTTTCCAGCTGAGGACTGTTTAAAAATGGGAAATGCCTCCTATAGAGATACGCATATCATTGATAGTGCAAAAATATATATGGCCTTTGCCGTCAACGTTAAAAGAGGGATGGTTTTCTGAAAACTATATTGTCTCTGTCTGGGGCAGTCATAAGGCCAGCCATGACTTCACCTTGCAATCTACAGCACACCACACTGGATGGGCCCAATCTCACTAGATCTTGGAAGCTAAGCAGTGTTGGGCCTGGTTAGTTCTTGGATGGGAGACCATCTTGGAATACATAGAATTTGTCGGCAGATAAGAACCACTTGGCCCATCTAGTCTGCCCCTTATTTTTTTTTTTTTTTTATATTATTTTTTAACACTAACCTTATTTGATCCTTATTTCTTTGTAAGGATATCCTTATGTCTATCCCATGCATGTTTAAATTGCTCTACTGTCTTAGCCTCTACCACCTCTGATGGGAGGCTATTCCACTTGTCCACTACCCTTTCTGTGAAATAATTTTTCCGCAAATTTCCCCTGAACCTCCCCCCCTCCAGTCTCAGTGCATGTCCTCGTGTCCTATTGCTTCTCTTCATTTGGAGAATGTTTCCCTCCTGGACTTTGTTAAAACCCTTCATATATTTGAAAGTTTCTATCATGTCCCCCCTTTCCCTTCTCTGCTCCAAACTATACATATTGAGATTTCTTAGTCTTTCTGGGTATGTTTTGTGATGTAGGCCATGCACCATTTTAGTTGCCCTCCTTTGTACAGTTTCTAATGTATTAATATCCTTTTGAAGATATGGCCTCCAGAACTGAATACAGTATTCTAGATGAGGCCGTACCAATGACCTATACAGTGGCATTATTACTTCTTTCTTTCTGCTGCTGATTCCCCTCCCAATGCAGCCAAGCATCTGACTAGCCTTCCTCATTGCCTTGTTACATTGCTTACCTGCTTTTAAGTCATCTGAAATAGTGACTCCTAGATCCCTTTCCTCCTCAGTAGTTTCCAGTATAGTGCCATTAATACTGTATTTAGCTTTAGGATTTTTGAGACCCAAGTGCATGATTTTGCATTTTTTGGCATTAAACTGTAATTGCCAGACTCTTGACCATTCCTCTAGTCTACCTAGATCCTCAATCATTTGTTTTACCCCACCTGGTGTGTCTACCCTGTTGCATACCTTTGTGTCATCTGCAAAAAGGCATACTTTCCCTTTAATGCCATTTGCAATGTCACCAATAAAGATATTAAAAAGCACTGGTCCAAGTACAGATCCCTGGGGTACTCCACTGGTAACATTTCCCTCCTGTGAATGCACTCCATTTACCACAACTCTCTGTTTTCTATCCTTCAACCAAGATCTTATCCATTCAATAATCCTAATATCCAATCCCAAACTTTCAAGTTTATTTAGCAATCTGCGATGTGGAACTGTGTCAAAAGCCTTACTAAAGTCTAGATAAGCTATATCCATGGCTCCACCTTTATCCATCACTTTAGTCACACAATCAAAAAAGTCAATAAGATTTGTTTGACATGATCTCCCCCAGTGAATCCATGCTGTTTGGGATCCAGTAAATTGCCGGATTTGAGATAATCTACAACTCTTTCTTTTAAGAGTGTTTCCATCAATTTCCCTACTACTGATGTAAGACTCACTGGTCTGTAGTTGTTTGCCTCTTCCTTGCTTCCACTTTTGTGCAGTGGGACTACGTTTGCTCTTTTCCAGTCCCCTGGAATTTCTCCTGTAGCTAATGACTGGTTGAATAATTCTGTCAATGGTGCTACCAGCACCTCTTTAAGTTCTTTTAATATCCTTGGATGTATCCCATCTGGCCCCATAGATTTGTCCACTTTCAGCTTTGAGAGTTCTGTTAGGACCTTCTCCTCTGTAAATGTACTTGTTTCATTTTCCTGAATATCCCTGCAACTTAACTGTGGCCCCTTCCCCTCTCTTTCAGTAGTAAATACTGAGCAAAAATAATCATTAAGATGATCTGCTATTAAATTGTCTCCTTCAACAAGACTCCCAGTGTCCGTCTTTAGTTTTATAATTCCGCCTTTTGTTTTTCTCTTTTCGCTTATATACCTAAAAAAAGTTTTGCCTCCTTTACCCACTGACTGGGCCATTTTCTCCTCAGCTTGTGCCTTTGCACATCTGATTACCTTCTTTGTCTCCTTCTGTCTAACAAGATATATCTTTTTGTCTTCATTATTTTGTGTCTGCTTATATTTCCTAAAAGCCATCTTTTTTGCTCTCACAATATTTGCTACTTCTTTTGCAAACCACACTGGCTTCCAGGTGCTGTAGGTACACTGGGCTGAGGTACTGGAAGACAGGTTTTTCAGCACCTGCAAAGGAGCAAGAATCCCATATAGCTCACTAATGTTCTAGGGCATCAACATTAACAATAGTTGCTAGCAGAGCAGTGTTGCTTACATACATGAAAAGCTGATTCAGAATCAAAGCAGGTTTTGGAAAATTTGCCTTTGGCTGAAAGTTTCTGTTTGGTAAGGAGTTAACAGATATTCTGGAGTCAAAATCAGACTCCAAGAAGGTCACGTTCCTTCCACATATAACCCCAAACATAGGGGTCCGGTTTTCGGCCTTGTCGTCATAAAGGAACATAACAGCCCCAATACAATAAGTTTGGTAAGGCAAAGAAGCAAAGGCAACCAAAGGGCCAGCTACCAAACCAGAGGATAAGCCATCAGCATGATGGTGCGGGCCTCCTTCTGGGGAACCCCAGGATAGGGGGCCAACTTCTTCACTCTGCACAGATCTGGTAACAGTTTACAAACAGATGCCTGGGTGCAAGAAGCAGTATATCTTGGTTATGTTTCTCTTCAAGAAGCATCCTCCTCGAAGTTTCTGTTCCAGTCCGTCTCGGGTAGAGGCGAAGGACTTTGCAAGAAGCAGTTTAGAAACTGCTTTGGTCAGGAATAGGCATTCCAGTAACCCCTGCACAATAGGGACAGGGGTTTGACTCCACCCCAATCTCAAAAATCCTAAACAAATAAGTTTAGGTACCACAGTTCACAGGGAGATGTTGCGCTCCATAGTTTTGGCATGGAGCCAGGGAATTACAGGGTATCCCTGGATAGTCAGGATGTTTACCTACAGGTTCCTATAGCACTGTTCCATCAGTGTTATTTCAAGGTTCATTATCCTCCAGCAGCATTCCAGACCTTACCCTTGGGGTTAGCCACAGCCTTCAGAGTATTTACCAAAATTATGAGGATTATGGCAGTTTATCTCTGCAAAAGGGGATAAGAAGATTGTCATACTTCAACCACCTTTTTTTTTATCCTGGCACAGGAAAGTCTTCTGTGCCATCTCCAACAGACAATGACTTGTCTGCAGAGGCACTGGTGGTTCATAAATTGGGCAAAGTCATCTCGGGTTCCGTCACAATGGATGACTCACTGTGGGGCTGTACTGAATTCCAATCTGCATAAAATGGATTACCTCGGAACAAGATATCCAAGGTACTCAGGAGTTGGTACACAATCAAACGATATCAATCCACGCAGTTATGCGACTGATGGGTTTGATGGTGTTAACATTCGACATGGTGGAGTATGCACAATTCCACTCAAGACCTCGGCAGCGTCTGATTCTAGCCAGATGGAATGGAATAATTTAGACAATAAAGAAACAGACTATGGTACTTTCACACAAGGTAAGAAAGTCATCAGCCTGGTGGCTATAGACGTCCCATCTAGACAAAGGGAGAATCTTTTGGATATCAGATGGGAGATCCTGACAACAGATGACAGTCTCAAGGCTGGGGAGCAGTGTCCGGTAGACCATGGTTCCAGGAGACAATGGACCATAGGAAAAGGTTGCCTGCCAATAAATCCGTTAGAACTTCGGGCCATATACATGGCACTGATTCAGGCAAAAGACACTCCTCAAGTAAGACCAGTCCAGATCCGCTCGGACAATTTAACGGAGGGGGCGTACCTCAACCATCAGGGAGGAACGTGCAGCCAAACAGCAATGAAGGAGGTAAGTCGCATACTAAAGTGTGCAGAACTCCATCTTCCAGCATTGTCCGCAGTATTCTTTCCGGGAGTCCTAAACTGGGAAGCGGATTTTCTCAGTCGACACACCATTAAAGCAAATCGGCTCTACATCCGGAAGTCTTTCAGACTCTGGTAGACAAGTGGGCTTTTGCCAGAGATAGATCTTATGGCGTCCCATCTGAACAACTAAGTGTCCGCATACGGGGCAAGAACAAAGGATCCCACAGCGATCTTTGTGGATGCCTTGTCAGTGAAACGGGAGTTTCATCTGGCGTATCTTTTTCCTCCGATCATCCTGCTACCAGGGTGGTGAGGAAGATAAAAGAAGCAAAGGGTGCTGTGATTCTAATAGCTCAGGCTTGGCCCAGAAGGCAATGGTACACAGATCTACAGAGAATGTCAATGGATGCTCCACGTCTGCTCCCTCAACGTCCAGATCTACTAATGCAGGGTCCTTGTTATCACAGGCATCTGGATCGACTATCGTTGACGGCGTGGCTCTTGAAACCTCTATCCTGAAGTCAAGAGGATTTTCGCTACAGGAAAATTAAACATTGCACAGAGCAAGGAAACCCTTCTCAGCTCGCATTTATCACCGAATATGGCAGGCCTATATTCATGGTGCAGTGAAAGAAATATGGATCCGAAATATTTCCAAGTTTCCTGGGTCTTAGATTTCCTTCATGCAGGAATAGATAAGGATTTGAAGGTGGCTTCCTTGAGAGTACATGTATCAGCATTGACTGTAGGGTTCCAAAAGAAAAATTGCCAATTTACAGGATGTGCGTACTTTTTCCAGGGAATGCTGCGCATTCAACCTCCTTTTAGTCCTCCTATAGTGCCTTGGGACTTAGGTCTAGTCCTCAAAGCCCTTCAAGTTGCTCCGTTTGAACCACTTAATAAAGTAGATCTTAAATGGTTGACAGCTGAGGTTCTCTTTCTACTGGCTATGGCGTCAGCTAGAAGAGTATCAGATTTAGGAGCACTATAATATTGTTCTCCTTTTCTGTTTTTTTTATCCAGATAAAGCAGTTCTCAGAACTAGGTCTGGGCATCTTCCTAAGGTGGTGTCTAAATTCCACCTTAATGAAGAAAATGTAGTCCCGGTTTTTCAGGTATCGGGATATTCTGCGGGAGATGCGTCGCGGGACGTAGTCCGAGCATTAAGGATCTACGTGGGTCATCAGAAAGACAGATTCTCTCTTCCTTTTGCTATGGAATTCACAATAGAGGATGGCCTGCTACTAAATAGACGCTGGCTAGAGGGCTTGTAATGACGATTTTGGAAGCATACTCTCAAGCGGATCTCTCTGATTTGGCTAATGTCGCTGTTCACTCTACTCGTAAGGTAGGTCCTTCATAGGCAGCACAACATGGTGCTTCAGCAGAACAGAAATGTAAGGCAGCCACATAGTCTTCCATTAACACATTCATTAGACATTATGCTTGGATACTTTTGCCTCTCATGACGCTGAATTCGGGCGAAAGGTTCTCCTGTCCAATCAGGAGCATACCTACCACTAAAATTGCTTTGGGAAATCCCATTTTTATCCTGTGGATAACCTGTGGACCCTGCTGGAGAAATATACGTTATGGTAAGAACTTACAATTGATAACAGTATTTCTCTTAAGTCCACAGGTTCCACCCTGACGCACCTGATTTGAGGATCTTTCTACTCACTAACCTCTTCCTTCTTGTACGGAAGGGTGTGCATGTGTGTTCTTCTCGCCTGATTATGGCTCTACATGATGCTCCTGCCTAGATGCTTTGGAATCCAACTGATTTACCTGAGCCAGTGGGCGGGGATATATGGAAGGGTCCGTTGCATCCTGGGAGGTCTGTAAGCTTGTGATCGTTTGGTGCCAATCCGCTGTCGCTTAATCATATCCCATTGTTATCCTGTGGAACCTGAGGACTTAGGAGAAATACCGTTATCAACGGTAAGTTCTTACCATAACGTATATTATTATACTTAAAGCGCCACAAATTACCACAGCACTGTACAGAGCAAAAAATAAAAAAACAGGATAAGCAGAGTAACAGTAAAATAGATATACATAGTACAATTGGGAGCATAAAGCAGACACATAATAAACAGAAATAGTACAAACACAACCAAATACTGTAGTAACAAATGTGGGAATAATACTGTCACTTAACAAATGTGGGCATACTGCAGGTATGTGCAGTGCCTCCCTTGTCATTAATGATTAAAACAATACAAAGAAGATATTCTGTGTTATAAGTATCATGTTTATATTATGCTAATCATTTTAGTACCTTAAATTGGTTTGGGAGGTACCGATAGCAGTGCCTCCCGTTGGCAATTGGAACGGGATTATGCTGGGGGCGGGGCCAAGCACTTGGGCTGTAAAAGCCCATTAAAAACAATGGCGAAAGCGGCACTTCTATAAGTGCCTCGTCGACAGGGACACCACGCCCATGACAGCGAGGCAGCTGCGATAGGACAGCGGATCCAGAGCTGGATCCGCTGTCCAATCACCCATATGCGGCGGGCTGAAGTGGCGGTGGGACCCGGCGGTGACTGGCATAGGAGCCGTCCGGGCTATAGCAGCGGTGGTCCTGAAGGCAGTTGTGTTATGCGTGCGGCGGTGGCAGAGGACAGCGCTCATCCCTCTCCTTCCTCCTCCCTCCCAGCCAGCAGCAGCGGCACTATCCCAGACACCCAGGTGAGACAGGAGGCCGCTGGGCTGGGTATTGCACTGATATATATATATATATATATATATGAAACGAAATAGAGGAGATGGCGCCAAGGGAGTTATATCAACGCCCTACCTAAAAACGGACCCTTACAGTACTCTCCGGATAAATTACATCAGATAACAAATACTAACATAAAAATTTATTAAAACAACATATAAACCCGACACAAATGTTCATAAGTATACAGAGTTGATACATTTACATTTGTCGCACAATTTGAACAATCAGTTTGTAGTGATGAGGAAAAAGCGTAGATATATCACTACGATTTCCTCCTTCTCCTTATTGTAGATTCGGAGGTAACATCAGATAATAGATAGATAAATAACCCAACGCGTTTCGTCTTGTTCCAAGACTTCATCAGGGGTAAAATCTCTTCATTTCAGAACATATTGTCAGCACATAAAAGGTCATTCAAAGATGTATGAACAACGTTTTAATATTTCAATGGGACTTGATTGATACAGCGGGGACCATACCTAATTAAAAAACATTTAATAACCTTTATTAATTAAAGGACACTTTTTGTTCAATTAGGCAGAGATTGGGATTAATCCAAGGGAACGGCACATACCTCATATATCATCAGCTTGAGTCTGACATTCAGATATTCGAATATGGGGAAGATTCATATGTGTATAGAATCTAACTGGTTCGCAAGCATAAGGAACCTAATAAATTGATTAATTGGGTATTAATTATAAGAACACCTACGAGTTCATAAATAGACCTCTATCTTATTTTGACACCCATAATTATAAAAATTCTGGTATCATTAATGTCTGATCTAGAGATGAGCGGGTTCGGTTTCTTTGAATCCGAACCCGCACGAACTTCACTTTTTTTTTCACGGGTCCGAGCGACTCGGATCTTCCCGCCTTGCTCGGTTAACCCGAGCGCGCCCGAACGTCATCATGACGCTGTCGGATTCTCGCGAGACTCGGATTCTATATAAGGAGCCGCGCGTCGCCGCCATTTTCACACGTGCATTGAGATTGATAGGGAGAGGACGTGGCTGGCGTCCTCTCCATTTAGATTAGATTTAGAAGAGAGAGAGAGAGAGAGAGAGAGAGAGAGATTGCTGTGATACTGTAGATTAGAAGAGAGTGCAGAGTGCAGACAGAGTTTAGTGACTGACGACCACAGTGACCAGTGACCACCAGAGACAGTGCAGTTGTTTGTTTTATTTAATATATCCGTTCTCTGCCTGAAAAAAACGATACACAGTCACACAGTGACTCAGTCTGTGTGCACTGCTCAGCCCAGTGTGCTGCACATCAATGTATTGTATATAAAGCTTATAATTGTGGGGGAGACTGGGGAGCACTGCAGGTTGTTATAGCAGGAGCCAGGAGTACATGATAAATAATATTATATTAAAATTAAACAGTGCACACTTTTGCTGCAGGAGTGCCACTGCCAGTGTGACTAGTGGTGACCAGTGCCTGACCACCAGTATATTAGTAGTATTGTATACTATCTCTTTATCAACCGGTCTATATTAGCAGCAGACACAGTACAGTGCGGTAGTTCACGGCTGTGGCTACCTCTGTGTCGGCACTCGGCAGGCAGTCCGTCCATCCATAATTGTATTATATACCACCTAACCGTGTTTTTTTTTTTCTTTCTTTATACCGTCGTCATAGTCATACTAGTTGTTACGAGTATACTACTATCTCTTTATCAACCAGTGTACAGTGCGGTAGTTCACGGCTGTGGCTACCTCTGTGTCGGAACTCGGCAGGCAGTCCGTCCATCCATAATTGTATTATAATATATACCACCTAACCGTGGTTTTTTTTTCGTTCTTTATACCGTCGTCATACTAGTTGTTACGAGTATACTACTATCTCTTTATCAACCAGTGTACAGTGCGGTAGTTCACGGCTGTGGCTACCTCTGTGTCGGAACTCGGCAGGCAGTCCGTCCATCCATAATTGTATTATAATATATACCACCTAACCGTGGTTTTTTTTTCGTTCTTTATACCGTCGTCATACTAGTTGTTACGAGTATACTACTATCTCTTTATCAACCAGTGTACAGTGCGGTAGTTCACGGCTGTGGCTACCTCTGTGTCGGCACTCGGCAGGCAGTCCGTCCAACCATAATTGTATTATATACCACCTAACCGTGGTTTTTTTTTCATTCTTTATACCGTCGTCATACTAGTTGTTACGAGTATACTACTATCTCTTTATCAACCAGTGTACAGTGCGGTAGTTCACGGCTGTGGCTACCTCTGTGTCGGCACTCGGCAGCCCGTCCATAATTGTATATACCAGTGACCTAACCGTGGTTTTTTTTTCTTTCTTTATACATACATACATACATACTAGTTACGAGTATACTATCTCTTTATCAACCAGTCTATATATTAGCAGCAGACACAGTACAGTGCGGTAGTTCACGGCTGTGGCTACCTCTGTGTCGGCACTCGGCAGCCCGTCCATAATTGTATATACCACCTAACCGTGGTTTTTTTTTCTTTCTTTATACATACATACTAGTTACGAGTATACTATCTCTTTATCAACCAGTCTATATATTAGCAGCAGACACAGTACAGTGCGGTAGTTCACGGCTGTGGCTACCTCTGTGTCGGCACTCGGCAGCCCGTCCATAATTGTATATACCAGTGACCTAACCGTGGTTTTTTTTTCTTTCTTTATACATACATACTAGTTACGAGTATACTATCTCTTTATCAACCAGTCTATATATTAGCAGCAGACAGTACAGTGCGGTAGTTCACGGCTGTGGCTACCTCTGTGTCGGCACTCGGCAGCCCGTCCATAATTGTATATACCAGTGACCTAACCGTGGTTTTTTTTTCTTTCTTTATACATACATACATACTAGTTACGAGTATACTATCTCTTTATCAACCAGTCTATATATTAGCAGCAGACACAGTACAGTGCGGTAGTTCACGGCTGTGGCTACCTCTGTGTCGGCACTCGGCAGCCCGTCCATAATTGTATACTAGTATCCAATCCATCCATCTGCATTGTTTACCTGAGGTGCCTTTTAGTTGTGCCTATTAAAATATGGAGAACAAAAATGTTGAGGTTCCAAAATTAGGGAAAGATCAAGATCCACTTCCACCTCGTGCTGAAGCTGCTGCCACTAGTCATGGCCGAGACGATGAAATGCCAGCAACGTCGTCTGCCAAGGCCGATGCCCAATGGCATAGTACAGAGCATGTCAAAACCAAAACACCAAATATCAGTAAAAAAAGGACTCCAAAACCTAAAATAAAATTGTCGGAGGAGAAGCGTAAACTTGCCAATATGCCATTTACCACACGGAGTGGCAAGGAACGGCTGAGGCCCTGGCCTATGTTCATGGCTAGTGGTTCAGCTTCACATGAGGATGGAAGCACTCAGCCTCTCGCTAGAAAACTGAAAAGACTCAAGCTGGCAAAAGCACCGCAAAGAACTGTGCGTTCTTTGAAATCCCAAATCCACAAGGAGAGTCCAATTGTGTCGGTTGCGATGCCTGACCTTCCCAACACTGGACGTGAAGAGCATGCGCCTTCCACCATTTGCACGCCCCCTGCAAGTGCTGGAAGGAGCACCCGCAGTCCAGTTCCTGATAGTCAGATTGAAGATGTCAGTGTTGAAGTACACCAGGATGAGGAGGATATGGGTGTTGCTGGCGCTGGGGAGGAAATTGACCAGGAGGATTCTGATGGTGAGGTGGTTTGTTTAAGTCAGGCACCCGGGGAGACACCTGTTGTCCGTGGGAGGAATATGGCCGTTGACATGCCAGGTGAAAATACCAAAAAAATCAGCTCTTCGGTGTGGAGGTATTTCACCAGAAATGCGGACAACAGGTGTCAAGCCGTGTGTTCCCTTTGTCAAGCTGTAATAAGTAGGGGTAAGGACGTTAACCACCTCGGAACATCCTCCCTTATACGTCACCTGCAGCGCATTCATAATAAGTCAGTGACAAGTTCAAAAACTTTGGGTGACAGCGGAAGCAGTCCACTGACCAGTAAATCCCTTCCTCTTGTAACCAAGCTCACGCAAACCACCCCACCAACTCCCTCAGTGTCAATTTCCTCCTTCCCCAGGAATGCCAATAGTCCTGCAGGCCATGTCACTGGCAAGTCTGACGAGTCCTCTCCTGCCTGGGATTCCTCCGATGCATCCTTGCGTGTAACGCCTACTGCTGCTGGCGCTGCTGTTGTTGCCGCTGGGAGTCGATGGTCATCCCAGAGGGGAAGTCGTAAGCCCACTTGTACTACTTCCAGTAAGCAATTGACTGTTCAACAGTCCTTTGCGAGGAAGATGAAATATCACAGCAGTCATCCTACTGCAAAGCGGATAACTGAGTCCTTGACAACTATGTTGGTGTTAGACGTGCGTCCGGTATCCGCCGTTAGTTCACAGGGAACTAGACAATTTATTGAGGCAGTGTGCCCCCGTTACCAAATACCATCTAGGTTCCACTTCTCTAGGCAGGCGATACCGAGAATGTACACGGACGTCAGAAAAAGACTCACCAGTCTCCTAAAAAATGCAGTTGTACCCAATGTCCACTTAACCACGGACATGTGGACAAGTGGAGCAGGGCAGGGTCAGGACTATATGACTGTGACAGCCCACTGGGTAGATGTATGGACTCCCGCCGCAAGAACAGCAGCGGCGGCACCAGTAGCAGCATCTCGCAAACGCCAACTCTTTCCTAGGCAGGCTACGCTTTGTATCACCGCTTTCCAGAATACGCACACAGCTGAAAACCTCTTACGGCAACTGAGGAAGATCATCGCGGAATGGCTTACCCCAATTGGACTCTCCTGTGGATTTGTGGCATCGGACAACGCCAGCAATATTGTGTGTGCATTAAATATGGGCAAATTCCAGCACGTCCCATGTTTTGCACATACCTTGAATTTGGTGGTGCAGAATTTTTTAAAAAACGACAGGGGCGTGCAAGAGATGCTGTCGGTGGCCAGAAAAATTGCGGGACACTTTCGGCGTACAGGCACCACGTACAGAAGACTGGAGCACCACCAAAAACTACTGAACCTGCCCTGCCATCATCTGAAGCAAGAAGTGGTAACGAGGTGGAATTCAACCCTCTATATGCTTCAGAGGTTGGAGGAGCAGCAAAAGGCCATTCAAGCCTATACAATTGAGCACGATATAGGAGATGGAATGCACCTGTCTCAAGTGCAGTGGAGAATGATTTCAACGTTGTGCAAGGTTCTGATGCCCTTTGAACTTGCCACACGTGAAGTCAGTTCAGACACTGCCAGCCTGAGTCAGGTCATTCCCCTCATCAGGCTTTTGCAGAAGAAGCTGGAGGCATTGAAGAAGGAGCTAAAAGGGAGCGATTCCGCTAGGCATGTGGGACTTGTGGATGCAGCCCTTAATTCGCTTAACAAGGATTCACGGGTGGTCAATCTGTTGAAATCAGAGCACTACATTTTGGCCACCGTGCTCGATCCTAGATTTAAAGCCTACCTTGGATTTCTCTTTCCGGCAGACACAGGTCTGCTGGGGTTGAAAGACCTGCTGGTGACAAAATTGTCAAGTCAAGCGGAATGCGACCTGTCAACATCTCCTCCTTCACATTCTCCCGCAACTGGGGGTGCGAGGAAAAGGCTCAGAATTCCGAGCCCACCCGCTGGCGGTGATGCAGGGCAGTCTGGAGCGACTGCTGATGCTGACATCTGGTCCGGACTGAAGGACCTGACAACGATTACGGACATGTCGTCTACTGTCACTGCATATGATTCTCTCAACATTGATAGAATGGTGGAGGATTATATGAGTGACCGCATCCAAGTAGGCACGTCACACAGTCCGTACTTATACTGGCAGGAAAAAGAGGCAATTTGGAGGCCCTTGCACAAACTGTCTTTATTCTACCAAAGTTGCCCTCCCACAAGTGTGTACTCCGAAAGAGTGTTTAGTGCCGCCGCTCACCTTGTCAGCAATCGGCGTACGAGGTTACATCCAGAAAATGTGGAGAAGATGATGTTCATTAAAATGAATTATAATCAATTCCTCCGCGGAGACATTGACCAGCAGCAATTGCCTCCACAAAGTACACAGGGAGCTGAGATGGTGGATTCCAGTGGGGACGAATTGATAATCTGTGAGGAGGGGGATGTACACGGTGATATATCGGAGGGTGAAGATGAGGTGGACATCTTGCCTCTGTAGAGCCAGTTTGTGCAAGGAGAGATTAATTGCTTCTTTTTTTGGGGGGGTCCAAACCAACCCGTCATATCAGTCACAGTCGTGTGGCAGACCCTGTCACTGAAATGATGGGTTGGTTAAAGTGTGCATGTCCTGTTTTGTTTATACAACATAAGGGTGGGTGGGAGGGCCCAAGGATAATTCCATCTTGCACCTCTTTTTTCTTTTCTTTTTCTTTGCATCATGTGCTGATTGGGGAGGGTTTTTTGGAAGGGACATCCTGCGTGACACTGCAGTGCCACTCCTAAATGGGCCCGGTGTTTGTGTCGGCCACTAGGGTCGCTAATCTTACTCACACAGTCAGCTACCTCATTGCGCCTCTTTTTTTCTTTGCGTCATGTGCTGTTTGGGGAGGGTTTTTTGGAAGGGCCATCCTGCGTGACACTGCAGTGCCACTCCTAGATGGGCCCGGTGTTTGTGTCGGCCACTAGGGTCGCTAATCTTACTCACACAGTCAGCTACCTCATTGCGCCTCTTTTTTTCTTTGCGTCATGTGCTGTTTGGGGAGGGTTTTTTGGAAGGGCCATCCTGCGTGACACTGCAGTGCCACTCCTAGATGGGCCCGGTGTTTGTGTCGGCCACTAGGGTCGCTTATCTTACTCACACAGCGACCTCGGTGCAAATTTTAGGACTAAAAATAATATTGTGAGGTGTGAGGTATTCAGAATAGACTGAAAATGAGTGTAAATTATGGTTTTTGAGGTTAATAATACTTTGGGATCAAAATGACCCCCAAATTCTATGATTTAAGCTGTTTTTTAGTGTTTTTGGAAAAAAACACCCGAATCCAAAACACACCCGAATCCGACAAAAATAATTCGGTGAGGTTTTGCCAAAACGCGTTCGAACCCAAAACACGGCCGCGGAACCGAACCCAAAACCAAAACACAAAACCCGAAAAATTTCAGGCGCTCATCTCTAGTCTGATCACTAATGAACAGATCTCATGACTAACCCGTGTGGTTTCTATATATGATACAGAACAAAGCCACAGAATTGGCTATAACAAACACCAATGTTACCACTATACAACGATCCTCTACTAAATGATCTGATTATAACCAGCCATTTATTCATATTTGGAAAACCCAGGACTAATTGTATTAACCATCAGTATAGTGAACCCACATGATATGTTTATTAGGGAAACCCATCCTTTATGGACGGTATCACTGATCTATGATCGAATAATTCAAAGAAATTACTCAAAGTGCTACCCACAGGGGGTGTAGTTCATTAGTGCCAATCATTAAAGAAATCTCTATAATATAGCACATACCTCGTCGGTCAGCAGCTTGAACCTGACACTCAGAGACTCAGGAGTGAAGGCAATTCAAATGGGAATAATGTCTAACCAATTTAGAACACGTGGTAGACCTGGTAAATTAATTGGGTTGATATCAATTAGACCATCTATTAAAGTACCAGTATGGTACAAAGAGTTCCCACCCCATGGAGAAACAAATACTCCTTTCACTTAGTAAGGGGAAGATCTATTAACTATAAAAATTATATAAGTGAGTGTATAACTCATACAACTTAGTTTCATATTCATGAATACATCTGTCATATTTATATAGTGAATATATATAATTAGTGCATATCATATACTCTTTAAAAAATTAAATTTATAAATGATTAGTGGTTAACCAGTCAATAAAATACATATAGTTGGTACAAAGTGTATACTAATAAATGGGACCACTTTCAAAGTTGATAATATACTATTGTAAAATCAAAAACAAAACCTTACCCTCCAGTGGTGCAGTGCTGACAGCCAAGTCTCTGTATAATGAGGCATTGGACCTGATAACCACCCTTTATAAAGGGAAAAGTGATTACATCACTTCCCTTGCTATGTGATTGGTGCTCTATATATATGTGCTCCATTTACTATATTAGAATGGAGATTACTTAACCAAAAGTGCATAGATTTATAATTTTCAAATAATCAAACTAAGTGTATTAACGGTATTATTATGAGAATAACTCCTTAGGAGGAAATACCTAATTGATTAATATTACCCATAATGCTTTTCACTGTCTCTCTGGTTACTATTTAGGGAAACCAAACCTGGCTAAATGCCAGGAATGATGTTGGACACACCCCATCTCATTTAACTCAGTTTCATGTCCTGCATATTAGACTGATCCCCTGTGGGTAATTCCCCTTGATCGTATTGCATGATGCTGGAGCTATAATAAATAAATAAATAAATAAATAAAAGAAAGAAAATAAATAAATAAATAAAAGTAAATAAAAGTAAAAATAAAAACCGGAAATAAAAATAAAAATAAATAAATAATAATAATAAAAAAAAATAATAATTAAAAAAAAAAATAATAATAATAAAAAAAAATATTTATAAAAAATATATATATAATAAAAATACATAAATAAAATAATAATAATAATAAAATAATAAAATAATAATAAACAAAAAAAAAATATTAATAATAAAAAAATAATAATTATATATATATATATATATATATATATAGAAATAAACATAAACCTAAAAATAAGAATATTGATGAAAAAATGATAAATAATAAACAAAGAAATAAATAAATATAATAAAAGTTAAAATAAGTTATAAACAGATATGTCTGATCTTTATAAAAATAAATTAAGTCCTTTATGGTTAAACATGTACATGAGTGTATATATACTGGAAACGTGATGTATGTATGAAAAAAATGAATGAGATGAAGAGTTATGAACTTGAAAATGGCCCCACTTGTACACGTCTGTATGTCAAGTGGTAAAATTTAATAACCAATGATAAATACACCGGGGAAATCTTATGATTTTTAAAGATCTGACATTCAATTCCTCTACGTGCACATGATATATAATGAAACTACGTTACATTAGTATGAAAATTCAGTACTGGCCATTAACTACTCTGACAATATCTCCATCTCTACACACTAGATACACTTTATCTACATCAAAGGAATGCTATCATATCGATATTCTCATTCAACCCTTTCGGTATAAGCGTATTTAAAGTATAAATCCAGAAAGATTCCCTTCGAGCAAGCTGGAGGTCCCTATCTCCTCCCCTCTTATCTTCGGGTACATGTTCCACCACATTAAATGTTAAGCCCTGAATTTCGGACCTATGTTTTTCCTGGAAGTGCCTGGGGAGGCTATGATTCTGGACCTTATTCTTGATGTTTCGTAACATGTTTCGTATATAAAATCAGTGCCTCCCCAACCTATGACTTCACTGCATATAATAACTAATAGTGACCCAAGCAAAACAGCACCCACTAGACTTGTATCCACTAGGTGAGTAGCAGGTGTTGGGTATGCGAGACCGGCAGTCGTGATCCTGGCGGTCAGCACACTGACGCCGGGATCACGACCGCCAAAATGCAGACAGGGGCGCTGCGCTCACCACAGGTTCTAATCCCACTCCATAGATGTCGTGGACAGCCATGAATGGGAATAGCCCTTAGCCCCCTGCTGGCATTCTGGTTGTTGGGATCCTGGCGTCGGTATGCTGACCGCCAGGATCACGACCGCCGGTCTTGTAACTACATCCCGGTAATATATTTTGTACCTGCAGTATGGAACACAGTCACTACCAACATGAGTATAGAGCCATAGATCTTAAGCTCTTTGTTAATCACAGACATATCTACAATGCAGGGGATGGTTGGCAACTTTTAGCCTGGGGGGCAACGCAAGCAAGTGGCTCTGACTTTCTACCCCCCCCCACCCCCTCCCCCCAAAAAAGTGATTGAAAAATTAGTTACATAGCTCAAGTTCAGATCATGGGACCCCCTGGGCTAGCATAACTAAACTGGCTCAGTGGACATCTATTGGAAATAGTAACCTTGGCCGAAGCATGGCGAGCATGCACGTTTCAAAGTTCTGAACAAGTTTAATGATGCTCTGAAGCAGTTCAGTTATGCTAACCCAGGGGGTCCCATGTTCTGAACTTGAAACTATATTTTATATGTGTGTTTGTGTGTTCTATTTTAACCCCCCCCCCCAAAAAAAAAAAAAAACAACAACCCAAAACAGTTGTACTAAAACTTTACAACTCCCTCCCTCATCTGTATACCTGTTATTGTGCACCCCACCCCTCCTTTGAAGTAATACTTAAATCTTCTGTATTATGTGCATTGTGTGAGTTCTAGTTGGCGCCGCGGATGGCTGCCTCGGTGCTGCTCTGCCAAGCAGCCTTAGTTTTTAGTCTTAAATGTATAATATGTCTACTGTACAGTTGCATATGTGCAGTATGAACTCACATGTGTAATGTTTGTAATGTATGCTACGTTTTTTCCTCCATGTTGCTGCTTGGCGATGCATTGTACCACAAAGAATTCCTAGTGTACGTGAGTACACCTGGCCAATAAAGCTGATTCTGATTCTGATTCTGATTCTTATACACTTTTTTTGTGCTCTCCTCCCCATCTTTATACCCATTATACTGGCCCCTCATCTGATAATTTTTTGCTCCCTTCCCTGCAGGGGTTAACTTGTGGGTGGAAAGGCAAGGGAGAGTGGCCGGTGGTGACCACCCTAGCAGTGGCGTAACCTTATCCCTGTCGTTTGGAGGCAATATACAGTAGATGTTACTTCCCTCCCCCCGCCATCCCACCACACACACACACACACACACACACACACACACACACACACACACACACACACACACACACACACACACACTCCGATTTAATAAAATGAACAACCCGCCCATGGCATTCCTATGAAAATGAGTTGTATTGTGCAGCTCAGGCAGTTCTCTCGATTAGGGTTAGGCTGCAGGCGAGAACAGTTAGGCATTATTGTAGGGTTAGACCAGTGGTTCTCAACCTCGGTACTCAAGTATCCCCAACAGTTCATGTTTTCCAGGTCTCCTCACAGGATTGCAAGTGAAACAATTTGCTCCACCTGTGGGTCTTTTAAAATGTGTCAGTGAGTAATGAATACACCTGTGCACCTGCTAGGTGACCTGGAAAACATGAACTTTTGGGGTACTTGAGGACCGAGGTTGAGAACCACTGGGTTAGACTGCAAAGGGAGGACGGGGAGGGGATGGTTAGGGTTAGGCTGCTGGAGGGAATGGTTAGGGTCAGGTATTAGGGTAGGGTTAGGCTGCGGGAAGGAACGATTAGGGATAGGGGTAGGGTTAAAACTCTTATGGAGATCTGTCAGGATGCCACTGTAAGCATCCTGAGTGTCGGCATAATGTATGCATCTCATTAATTTGTCCCTGTCACTCTGGCAAAAAGGAATACAAAATATGTGCTAGCAGAATAAAGGCCTTAGGGGTCCATTTAGCAAATAATATTTGTGGCTATGTGCCCGTAAACACCCGTTTTCAGGGGTTAGCTGCAAATATTAAGTATACCTGGTATGTATAACGGTTTCTATGGGGAATGTGATGCTGCCCGATGTATCAATTATAGCAGGCATTCCCAACCACGGTCCTCAAGGCACACCAACAGTGCAGGTTTTAGTGATATCCAGGCTGCAGCACAGATGGTTAAATCAAAATAACTGAACAACTAATTAAGTCACCTGTGCTGAAGCCTGGATATCACTAAAACCTGCACTGTTGGTGTGCCTTGAGGACCGTGGTTGGGAATGCCTGAATTATAGTCTATGGGCTACAGATTGGGTGAAAGTAGATCCAGCTGGATTCCCTGGTAACCCTCTGGCGGAAATGCCTCAGTACATCGTGGTTATATGTGACCGCGCATGTTCAGGGCCCCTGGCCGCCTGAAGAGCACGTCACAGGAAGGGGCTCATATTGCTATGCAATCTTGGGTGGTAAGATCCTGACCAGATTACATTCAATATGTGATCCTTGATAAATGGGCCCCTTAGGCATCTACCCAACTCATAGCCATGCCTGGCAATCCCTCTCCTTTGCACATTTCTGGGAATATACATGCTGTTGCCTTTCCCACTTATTTCAAATGGGATGTAGTTATGTGACCAACGGTCAAGAGACCGACAGTCACATAACCTCCCCCTGCATCCCAAACAATTTAAATAAAGATAGTCAGCATGCCGACTAGAAGGGAGCCCACACCACAGGGCTCACAGCATGGTGAGTGCAGCGAGTCTGCAAGGGGCTTCGTTGCGCTCCCCACCCCTTTGAGAGTAGAACTACAGAATCAAAGTGCAGGGTATTGGCACTTATAAGGGATGGTTGAAGCTGGGACATTGACGTGCCATCTTCAATTCTGGCGCCTTGAGGCCCTAGTCACATCTGGAGGCTGAGGTTGTAAGACACGCAGAAGAGGGGATGTTTACCCGCTGCTCATTTTGTTACATGGTTACAATGATAATTACCATGGACGAGCTGATTATCTTTGTAACACAAACTGAGCAATCATTGAACATCCTCTTCATGTGTCCCAGCCTCAGACGTGTGTGGTGACCGGCCGGCCCTGCAACACGGAATTCGTACTGGCCTGGGGGCAGAGTGCTCTGCCCCCCGTCCAGTTTGTCACTGCTATAATGGGTGCAGTGTCGAGGTGCACATGGGCCCCTGGGTTCAAGAGGCCCACACGGCACACAATGCACCCATATTTACATCTCTGCAGCAGAAATCACTTGGAAAGTGGCGCGGCAGCCATTTCCCCGGTGATCTGCACATGTGCAGTAGAGATTAGTCTCTGGGTACTTGGCAGATGCCATGCATACCTCCCAACTGTCCCGATTTTCACGGGACAGTCCCGTTTTTTGGGGACTGTCCCGCTGTCCCACCCGCGGGCTGCAGTGTCCCGCGGTGGGGGGGGGAAGTTGGGAGGCTCTGTCACCCGCTGCCCTGCTTAGCAGAGCAGCGGTGAATAGATGCTGTGCGCATGCGCACAGTGTCTATTCAGTGCAGACGGAGGGATAGGGAGCATGCCAGCGGCTCACAGAGCATGCCCCCTCAGTGACGAAAACGGGGGCGCGACTCGCGATCGCGGGTCCTCCCGCGAAACCACGCCCCCTTTTCGTATGCCACGCCCCCTTTTCGGGAGCGCGTGTGGCTTTGCCGCGCGAGTGTCCCCCTTCCCAGGAGAAGAAAGTTGGGAGGTATGGCCATGTTTCTGGAGACTTGCAACCTGCCAGAGAGTCTGCCGCACTGCAGAGAGGAGGGGTCTACACGGAGTCTGCACACGGGTCCCTTCCTCTCTTAAACTGCCCGTTTTTAATCCAGCCACCAATTTCTCATTATATTTCTCATCTAACATTGAGTCACGTGCCAACACAGGATCTATGCTAAAGGCTTGTAAAATTTTAAATGACCAAGCACAGCAAGAAAAAAAAATTACTAATTTTATTTTTTCCCCAACATTTCTGATAATCGCTATTTACAGCTCAGTTATGTAATGTATTACTTGTGAAAATTTGGCATCGAGCAGAGATGATATTCAGATACTGTCTAATCCAGATTTTATGTCTCTAGAATTCAGGGTTGGCTGGTTTAAACCACATTGGTTTAAACCACAGTTTAAACCAAATGTTTAAAAAAAAAAAAACACTCTGGTTTTTATTAATATGCTGTGACTACAGGCACAACACTGTGACTTCTTAAAAAAAGCCTATTGTAAGGGAATCCCTGGTATTATTCCATTCTTATGGCTTGTGGTCTTCATCTAAGTAAGCTGAACCAATGCAGTAAATCACACACACAATAAAGATCAGTACCGTAACTAGACGTTTTAGTGCTTTGTGCAAGAAATAGCATCGGCGCCCCCCCTAATTAAAATAGGACCAAAAATATAGGGTCGAGGCTTCATGGGAGAGGGGCGTGGCCACAAAAAATATCAATTATTATTACGCTGTACAGTAGTCTCCATTATTCAAATTATGCCACACAGTAGCGCCACACACTAGGTAGAGCCCCTTTTACACATTACGGCAGGCAGAGTCCCCTTTTTACACATTACGGCAGGTAGAGCCCCTTTTACACATTACAGCAGGCAGAGTCCCCTCTTTACAAATTACGTCAGGCAGAGTCCCCAATTTACGCACTATGGCATGTAGAGCCCCTTTTACACATTACGGCAGGCAGAGTCCCCTTTTACACATTAGGTCAGGCAGAGCTCCCTTTTACACAGTACGACAGGAAGAGTTCCCCCTTTTACACATTATGGCATATGCGCTGTGTGCCACCTAGTTACGGCCCTAGATAGATAGATAGATAGACAGACAGACAGACAGGATAGGCAGACAGACTAACTGGCTGTCTCTCTGCTGGCTCTGGCTCCTCGATGCAGCTGCTGGCAGCTCCCATCTGTTCTTCCCACCTCCCAGCATTCACAGCGGCGGCAGTCAGACAACACGGAAGGAGGGGGACAGCTGCAAATGGGAGTGGTATCGTCCTGAGCTCAGCTGTATCTTCATGGAAGATTAAGTAGGGACTTTTACAGGACAAAGCCCCCAATTCCGATACACGTCGAGCAGAAGCTAAGGCCAACAAAGTGACAGCCTTCCACGTGAGAAACTTGACCTCAGCCTCCTGTAAAGGCTCAAACCAATTCGATTGCAGGAACTGCAACACCACGTTAAGATCCCAGGGTGCCGTCGGTGCCACAAAGGGAGGCTGGATGTGCAGAACCCCTTTTAAAAAGGTCTGAACCTCAGGGAGGTCAACCAATTGTTTCTGGAAGAAAATGGATAGGGCCGAAATCAGGACCTTTATGGATCCCAAACACAGGCCCATATCCACACCTGCTTGCAGGAAGAGGAGAAATCGACCAAGTTGAAACTCCACCGCAGGAATCTTCTTGGATTCACACCAAGACACATACTTTTTCCAAATGCGATGGTAATGTTTAGACGTAACTCCTTTCCTAGCCTGTATCAGGGTAGGAATAACCTTGTTCGTAATGCCCTTCTGAGCTAATATCTGGCATTCAACCTCCATGCCGTCAAACGTAGCCGTGGTAAGTCTTGATAAGCGAACGGCCGCTGTTGTATAAGATCCTCCCGAAGAGGAAAAGGCCTTGGATCTTCCAACAGTAGATCCAGCAGATCCGCGTACCAAGCCCTCCTTGGCCAGTCCGAAGCAATGAGGATCACCTGAACTCTTGTTCTTTTTACAAGCTTTAGAATTCTTGGAATGAGTGGAAGTGGAGGGAAAACATATACTGACTTGAACACCCACGGTGTTACCAGGGCATCCACCACCACTGCTTGTGGGTCTCTCGACCAGGAACAGCACCCCCAAAGTTTCTTGTTGAGACGTGAGGCCATCATGTTTATTTGAGGTATGCCCCAACAACTGGTCACCTCTGTGAACACCTCCGGATGGAGGCCCCATTCTCCTGGATGGAGATCGTGGCTGCTGAGGAAGTCCGCTTCCCAGTTGTCCACTCCCGGAATGAAGATTGCTGACAGCGCCACTGCGTGCCTTTCTGCCTAGAGGAGGATTTTTGTTACCTCTGACATTGCAGCTCTGCTCTTCGTTCCGCCCTGTCGTTATATGTAGGCCACCGGCGTTACATTGTCCGACTGCACTTGAATGGCCTGATCTTGCAGAAGTTGTGCTGCTTGTAGAAGACCATTGTACATGGCTCTTAGCTCCAGGATGTTTATTGGAAGAAGGGATTCCTGACGACCATTTTCCTTGGAAGGTTTCCCCTTGGGTAACTGCACCCCAACCTCTGAGACTTGCATCCGTGGTTAGAAGGATCCAGTTCTGAACCCTGAACCTGCAGCCCTCCAGAAGGTGAGGCAGTTGCAGCCACAAGAGTAGTGAAATCCTTGCTTTCGGCGACAGACGTATCCTCTGGTGCATGTGTAGGTGAGATCTCGACCACTTGTCTAGGAGATCCAGTTGGAATGACCGAGCATGAAATCTTCCGTACTGTAGAGCCTCATGAAAGGAAACCATCTTCCCCAGAATTTGAATGCACTGATGAACCGATACCTGGGCTGTTTTCAGGACATCCCGGACCATTGTTTGAATCACCAATGCTTTCTCCTCCGGTAGACACACCCTCTGCACCTCCGTGTTGGGGATCATTCCCAGGAAAGACAATCTCCTTGTCGGCTCCAAATGTGACTTCAGAAGGTTCAGGATCCAACCGTGCTCCCTGAGTAGATGGGTCATGAGTGCAATGGACTGTAACAACTTCTCCCTGGACGGTGCCTTTATCAGCAGGTAATCCAGATATGGAATTATGTTCACCCCCTGTCTGTGGAGGAGAACCATCATCTCTGCCATCACCTTGGTGAACACCCTCGGTGCCGTGGAGAGGCCGAATGGCAGTGTCTGGAACTGATAGTGACAGTCCAACAGTGCAAATCTGTAATAAGCCTGGTGTGGCAGTCAAATTGGAATGGGGAGGTACGCATCCTTGATATCCAGGGATACCAGAAACTCTCCCTCCTCCAGACCTGAGATCACCGCTCTCAGAGACTCCATTTTGAATTTGAACTCCCTCAGATACGGGTTTAACGATTTCAAGTTCAAAATTGGTCTGACCGAACCATCCGGTTTCAGTACCACGAAAAGGTTTGAATAATAACCCTTGGTTTGCATATGAGGTGGAACTGGGACAATGACCTGTGACTTTTCCAATTTTTGGATGGCTTCCTGTAGGATAGCCCTGTCTGCCAGCAAAACTGGCAAGCCTAATTTGAAGAATTGGTGCGGCGTAAGTTCTTGAAACTCCAGTCTGTACCCCTGGGACACAATATCCTGTACCCAGGGATCCAGGCCGGACAACATCCAGACGTGGCTGAAACGTCTGAGCCTCACACCCACCAGCCCATATTCCAGGCTTTGCGGACCACCGTCATGCTGAGGATTTTGAGGAACCAGTGTTAGGTTCCTGGTGCTCAGAACAAGGGAGATGTTATGAAGTGAGTCCAGAGCACCAGGACGTAATGCTGGGAAAGGGGGAATGGAAAGGGAATAGCCCCTGGCGCCCTATCTCCGTTGTCTCGCCCGTGCTGTCAGTACACTCTTGCAAGACTATGGTTGCTTGAGCCCATGGCAGCCGCGTTTGAAGGGCGGATTACGTCTACCCAACTTCGATGCCCCCTCAGGTCTTAATGAGAGACAAAGAGTGTACCGAGACAGGGTGATAACAAGGGGCCCTCTAACTGAAACAACCAAAGCCAGGGGCTACTAACTAGCCTAAAACTAAATGTATGTGCGGCTTGCCGCCAAAGGAAAAGAACAACAAAGGAAATGCTGACCACACGCCGACACAACACTCCTGTGTTCTGGCGGTGACAGCACAAGCAGAACCCTCTGCAAAACACCAGTGACAGTAATAATAACAGAATACAGCGGCCTAGGCCGACGGACGCGGCAGAGCCGCTACTCACGGAACCGGTACGAATACTGGCAAATGACATGAACCCCCAATGCTGCCGACACAGACTCTCAGAACTGGAGGACAGGCAGAATCCCAAACGACAGACCGGTGGACACCAAGAAGCCAGAAACTCGACCAGGCATAGGCAAAGCCACTGGACTTCTGTACAGGAACACTTCACGGCAGGACACGGGATCAGACACAGGAATCGACACAGGGACTGACACAGGAATTGACACAGGAAGCAGTTCGACAGACACTGCTACACAGGAGCTCAGGAATTGGCAGGAACAAGCTCAGAACTCAAGCAGACTGGAAACCAAGAAATATCACCAGCGTCTGTGAATTGCTCTGAGCCAGCATATAACAGAGAGGCCTAATTAATAATATCATGCAGCTGCCCTGTTGCATGACTCCAAACTGACAAGATGCAATTAGCATCCAGGTGAGGCTGAACACATGGGAACAAGCTGCAATTACACAGACTAACCAGCGGCAGCAACCAAGAGTATTCTTAAACAGAGCAACGGGAAATCCTGGCCTGCAAGACTACTAATAAACATAAAATAGGAATGAACCACTGCCTGTGGTTCATAACAGTATCCCCTCCTTAAGGGTGAGTTCCAAGCACCCCATGACACCCACGGGGAACATGAACAGAAGAATAACATAAAATACCTAACTGACATGCAAAACAGGAATGAGCCAGAGCCATGGCTCATAACAACCAGAAGCCGGTTTCTGGTCATGGGAGCCTGCGGGTGCAAGCTTTTTGGATTTTGCATGACCACCTCTAAAGAAGGTGGTAGGAGGTTTGGACTTTTTTGTCTTAGCGGTCCGAAAGGACTGCGATGCAGATTATGAAAAGGGTTTCTTCTTACCCGTGGTTGCCGTGGAAATCCACGCATCGAATGCTTCCCCAAATAGAGCCTGACCTGTGTAGGGTAGGTTTTGCACACTTCTCCTGGATTACGCGTATGCAGACCATTGGCATAGCCAGAGACCCCTGTGAGCTGAGACAGACATGGAAGATACCCTTGCAGTCAGCGTACCCAGGTCCTTCATGGATTCCACCATGAACCCCGCAGAATCCTATATGTTACGTAAAAATAATTCAATGTCCCTTCTATCCATTGAATCCAAATCCTCTAGTAACGTGCCTGACCACTTTACTATGGCTTTAGAAATCCATGCACAGGCAATAGTGGGCATCAACGCCACCCCTGAAGCAGTGTATATGGCTTTGAGCGTAGTGTCAATCTTACGATCAGCCGGTTCTTTTAACGCGGTAGACCCAGGTACTGGTAAAGCCACCTTCTTTGACAGTCTGGAAACAGATGCGTCAACTATGGGTGGGTTTTCCCATTTTTTTCTATCCTCCTCAGGGAAAGGAAAAGCAACCAGAACCCTTTTGGGGATCTGGAATTTTTTCTCTGGGTTTTCCCAGGACTTTTCAAATAAAGCATTTAATTCTTTTGACGCAGGGAAGGTTAGGGAGGGTTTCTTATTGTCTGTGAAGTAAGCCTCCTCAACCTGCTCAGGTGGTGTGTCAGTAATGTGTAACACATCCCCAATGGCCTCAATCATGAGCTGCACCCCCTTTTCGAGGGATGCCGCCCCCCTCAGCACATCCCCAGCACCGTCTGCCATGTCAGAGTCGGTTTCCATGTCATCTTGCATAATCTGGGCAAGTGCATGTTTCTGTGGGTATATGCTAGGGGATTTTGAAGTTATAAGGACAGAACCCGACCAAACTGCCATAGACTTCTTTAAAACCTGAGTTTCAGTCTCAGTATGAGCTACCCTAGTAGAGATCTGAGAGATCATTCCCTTAATAGAGGTCAACCACTAAGGCTCAGTAATAGGGATCTGAGACAAGACATTACATTCCTGTGTACAAGGAATGGATTCCTCTGAAGAAGAAATGTTCTCCGCAGCATAAGACACAGAGTCCCTAGACATGGCTATGTGAGAAAACAAACCCACCCACACACAGGAAAATGTCACAGTTTCCCCCAAAGTATGCCAGAGAAACACAGAGCTTGGAGCCAACCTACACACAGTGCTTCCCTAGGTAGATATAATATAACTACCTCTCGCTGACTGTGTACCTTAATAGATTACACAGTATTTTCACATCCCCCCCCCTTCTACAACCCCCTGGTACCGCACAGGATAGCTGGAGTTGCGTGGAGGGATAGCTCTCCCTGTCAGCGTCTCTGTACTGGATCTGCAGGCAGGAAAATGGCGCTGAACGCTGTTGGGTCCGCTCTGAGGAGAAGCTTCACCCCCTGAACATGGCACTGCTTCCCGCTCTTCACTTCTTTAAACTGGCCTGAGGAATGGTGCTGGCAGCGTTACCGAGGTCTCTGACAGCCTTGGTGGCCAGTGTAGGGTATAGGCGCTGGCTCAGGGCGCCCCTGAAAGTGCCGCACTGTGTTCCGCTGAGCCTCCGGAGCGCAGTTAGTACTGCACTCCCACCCTGTTGCCGCCATCTTCACTCCGGCTCCCCGCTTGCTGTGAGGGCCGGTGACTCACTCGCCACCGGAATCTTCTGGCTCTGTTAGGGGGTTGCGGCATGCTGCGGGAGTGAGCGGTCGCCTGGGGCGGCTAACGATCATCACCCTCAATAGCTCAGTGTCCTGTCAGCGGAGATAGTGGCCATTAACCTCTCAGGGTTGGACACTTCTTCCCCCCAAAGTCCCACGAAGCAGGGAGGCTGTTGCCAGCAGCCTCCCTGTGCCTAACTATTAAAAATAAGATTTTAAACCTACCGGAAAATCTTTTTCTCCTAGTCCGTAGAGGATGCTGGGGACTCCGTAAGGACCATGGGGTATAGACGGGCTCCGCAGGAGACATGGGCACTATAAAGAACTTTAGAATGGGTGTGCACTGGCTCCTCCCTCTATGCCCCTCCTCCAGACCTCAGTTAGAGAAACTGTGCCCAGAGGAGACGAACAGTACGAGGAAAGGATTATTGTTAATCCAAGGGCAAGATTCATACCAGCCCACACCATCCACACCGTATAACCTGGAATATACGCAACCAGTTAACAGTATGAACAAAACAGTATCAGCCAACGACTCATCTTAACTGTAACATAACCCTTATGTAAGCAATAACTATATACAAGTCATGCAGAAATATGTCCGCACTGGGACGGGCGCCCAGCATCCTCTACAGACTAGGAGAAAAAGATTTACCGGTAGGTTTAAAATCTTATTTTCTCTTATGCCCTAGAGGATGCTCCAAACCGGGCGGGAGAGTGCGGACTCTGCAGCACCGATTGAGCAAACATGAGGTCCTCCTCAGCCAGGGTATCAAACTTGTAGAATTTTGCAAAAGTGTTTGAACCCGACCAAGTAGCTGCTCGCCAAAGCTGTAAGGCCAAGACACCTCGGGCAGCCGCCCAAGAAGAGCCCACCTTCCTAGTGGAATGGGCCTTTACTGAATTCGGAAACGGCAATCCAGCCGTAGAATGAGCCTGCTGAATCGTGTTACAGATCCAGCGAGCAATAGTCTGCTTAGAAGCAGGAGCGCCAACCTTGTTGGCTGCATACAGGACAAACAGTGCCTCTGTTTTCCTAACCCGAGCCGTCCTGGCTAGGTAAATTTTTAAGGCCCTGACTACATCAAGGGATTTGGAATCCTCCAAGTCTCCCGTAGCCACAGGCACCACAGTAGGTTGGTTCATATGAAACGATGACACCACATTAGGTAAAAATTGAGGACGAGTCCTCAACTCTGCTCTATCCTCATGGAAAATGAGATAGGGACTCTTATGAGATAAGGCCGCCAATTCGGACACCCGCCTTGCAGATGCCAAGGACAACAACATGACCACTTTCCAAGTGAGATTTTAGGAACTGTAACACCACGTTAAGGTCCCATGGTGCCACAAAAGGAGGCTGGATGTGTAGCACTCCCTTTACAAAAGTTTGGACTTCTGGGAGAGAAGCCAATTCCTTCTAGAAGAATATAGATAGGGCCGAAATCTGTACCTTAATGGAGCCTAGCTTTAGGCCCATATCCACTCCTGTCTGTAGAAAGTGGAGAAAACGGCCCAAGTGGATATCTTCCGTAGGAGCATTCTTGGCTTCACACCAAGATACATACTTCCTCCAGATACGGTGATAATGTTTCGCCGTCACTTCCTTCCTAGCCTTTATCAGAGTAGGGATGACTTCTTCCGGAATACCCTTCCCCGCTAGGATTTGGTGTTCAACCGCCATGCCGTCAAACGTAACCGCGGTAAGTCTTGGAACACGCAGGGTCCCTGCTGCAACAGGTCCTCCCTGAGAGTAAGAGGCCACGGATCTTCTGTGAGCATCTCCTGAAGATCTGAATACCAGGCTCTTCGAGGCCAATCTGGAACAATGAGTATTGTCTGTACTCTTTTTCGTCTTATGATTCTCAATTTTTTGAGATGAGAGGAAGAGGAGGGAACACATAGACCGACTGAAACACCCATGGTGTCACCAGGGCGTCCACCGCTACTGCCTGAGGGTCCCTTGACCTGGCACAATACCTCCGAAGCTTCTTGTTGAGGCGTGATGCCATCATGTCTATTTGAGGTAGTCCCCAAAGACTTGTTATCTCTGCAAAGACTTCTTGATGTAATCCCCACTGTCCTGGATGGAGATCGTGTCCGCTGAGGAAGTCTGCTTCCCAGTTGTCCACTCCCGGAATGAATACCGCTGACAGAGCGCTTACGTGATTTTCTGCCCAGCGCAGAATCCTGGTGGCTTCCGCCATTGCCACTCTGCTCCTTGTCCCTCCTTGGCGGTTTAAATGAGCCACGGCTGTGACGTTGTCTGATTGAATCAGAACCGGTAGGTCGCGAAGAAGATTCTCCGCTTGTCGTAGGCCGTTGTTTATGGCCCTTAATTCCAGCATGTTGATGTGTAGACAAGCCTCCTGGCTTGACCACAGTCCCTGAAAATTCCTTCCTTGTGTGACTGCTCCCCATCCTCGGAGGCTCGCGTCCGTGGTCACCAGAACCCAGTCCTGAATGCCGAATCTGCACTCTGCAGCCACCACAGGAGAGACACCCTGGCCCTGGGGGACAGGATTATTTTCTGATGTATTTGAAGGTGGAACCCGGACCACTTGTCCAGAAGGTCCCACTGAAAAGTCCTCGCATGAAACCTGCCGAAGGGGATGGCCTCGTAGGTCGCCACCATTTTCCCCAGTACTCGAGTGCATTGATGGACTGACACTCTTTTTGGTTTTAACAAGTCTCTGACCATGTTCTGGAGTTCCTGGGCTTTTTCCATCGGGAGAAAAACCCTCTTTTGTTCTGTGTCCAGAATCATGCCTAAGAAAGACAGCCGAGTTGTTGGAACCAACTGTGACTTTGGTAGATTTAGGATCCAGCCATGTTGCTGCAGCACTCTCAGGGAGAGCGACACGCTTTTATGCAACTGTTCCTTTGATCTCGCTTTTATCAGGAGATCGTCCAAGTACGGGATAATTGTGACTCCCTGCCTGCGCAGGAGTACCATCATTTCCGCCATTACCTTGGTGAAAACCCTCGGGGCCGTGGAAAGCCCAAACGGCAACGTCTGAAATTGGTAATGACAGTCCTGTACAGCGAATCTCAGGTACGCCTGATGAGGATAAATAGGGACATGAAGGTATGCATCCTTTATGTCTAGTGACACCATAAAATCCCCCCCTTCCCAGGCTGGAGATCACTGCCCTGAGTGATTCCATCTTGAACTTGAACCTTTTTAAGTACAGGTTCAGGGATTTTAAGTTTAGAATGGGTCTGACCGAGCCATCCGGTTTCGGGACCACAAATAGGGTTGAATAGAACCCTTTTCTCTGTTGTATTATGGGAACCTTGATAATCACTTGCTGTAGACACAGCTTTTGAATTGCAGCTAAAACAATCTCCCTCTCTGGGGGAGACGTTGGTAAAGCCGATTTGAAGAATCGGCGGGGAGGCACGTCTTCGAATTCCAGTTTGTAGCCTTGGGATACAATTTCCATCGCCCAAGGATCCACGTCCGACTGAACCCAGACGTGGCTGAAGAGTCGAAGACGTGCCCCCACCGGAGCGGACTCTCTCAGTGGAGCCCCAGCGTCATGCGGTGGATTTAGTAGAAGCCAGGGAGGACTTCTGTTCCTGGGAACTGGCCGTAGCAGGCATTCTTTTCCCTTTACCCTTACCTCTGGCGAGGAAGGAAGAGCCCCGACCTCTTCTGGACTTATGTGACCGAAAGGACTGCATCTGATACTGTGGCGTTTTCTTTTACTGTGGGGGAACATAAGGCAAAAAAGTAAATTTACCCGCGGTAGCTGTGGAAACCAGGTCCGCGAGACCTTCCCCCAAATAAAACCTCACCCTTGTAAGGTAAAACTTTCATATGCCTTTTTGAGTCGGGTCCACAGTGCTCGCCTAGCAGAAATCGCCATGGCATTGGCCCTTGAACCTAGTAGGCCGACGTCTCTCTGAGGGTCCCTCATATATAAGACTGCTTCTTTGATGTGACCTAAGGTCAATAAAATGGTATCCCTATCTAGGGTATCAATATCAGCTGACAAGGTATCTGTCCAAGCTGCTACCGCGCTACAAACCCAAGCCGATGCTATTGCCGGTCTGAGCAAAGCACCCGTATGTATATAAATTGATTTTAAAGTAATTTCCTGTCTGCGATCAGCAGGATCCTTGAGGGCTGCCGTGTCTGGAGACGGTAGCGCCACCTTCTTGGATAAGCGCGTCAAAGCCTTGTCTACCCTGGGCGAGTATTCCCACCGTACCCTGTCCTGTGCCGGGAAAGGATACGCCATAAGAATTCTTTTGGGAATCTGCAGTTTTTTGTCTGGAGTTTCCCAAGCTTTTTCAAATAATGCGTTCAGCTCATGAGATGGGGGAAAGGTTACCTCAGGTTTCTTTTCCTTATACATGTGCACCCTCGTGTCAGGGACCGAGGGGTCATCTGTGATATGCAAAACATCTTTTATTGCAATAATCATATAATGAATACTTTTTGCCACCCTTGGGTGTAACCTTGCATCATCGTAGTCGACACTGGAGTCAGAATCCGTGTCGGTATCAGTGTCTGCTATTTGGGATAGGGGACGTTTTTGAGACCCTGAAGGGCCCTGTGACACAGTCAAAGCCATGGATTGACTCCCTGCTTTTTCCCTGGACCCTGCTTTGTCCATCCTTTTATGTAATAATGTCACATTTGCATTTAAAACATTCCACATGTCCAACCAATCAGGTGTTGGCGTTGCCGACAGAGACACCACAATCATCTGCTCGACCTCCTCCTTAGAAGAGCCTTCCGCTTCAGACATGCCGACACTCTCGTATCGACACCCCCACACACACAGGGATATTTATATGGAGACAGATCCCCAATAAGGCCCTTTGGAGAGACAGAGAGAGAGTATGCCAGCACACACCCAGCACCAACTGACACTGGAAAAACCAATTCCCAGATAAATAGCGCTTTTATATAATTATGTGCATATAATACACCCACTGCGCCTTACAAGTGCCCCCCCCCCCTCTTTTCTGCCCTGTGTCACAGTGTTCAGCAGGGGAGAGTCCGGGGAGCCAGATTCTCTGCAGTGTCTGTGGAGAAAATGGCACTGGTTAGTGCTGAGGGATCAAGCTCAGACCCCTCAGCGGCAGGCTTCGGTCCCGCTCGATTTTTTTAAAATACTGGCGGGGGGTTTACTATATACAGCCCTCGGAGCCTATATATTCAGTTTAGCCAGTCCTGGAGGTTTAAAATTGCTGCCCAGGGCGCCCCCCCCCCCCCCTGCGCCCTGCACCCATCAGTGTTTGCCGTGTGTGTTGTGTGTGGAAGCAATGGCACGCAGCGTTACCGCTGCGCGTTACCTCAGAGAAGATCTGAAGTCTTCTGCCGCCTTTGAAGTCTTCTTTCTTCTTATACTCACCCAGATTCTATCTTCCGGCTCTGTGAGGAGGACGGCGGCGCGGCTCTGGGATGAACGGCGATGGGAGACCTGCGTTCCGACTCCCTCTGGAGCTAATGGTGTCCAGTAGCCTAAGAAGCAGAGCCTATCATTTAAGTAGGTCTGCTTCTCTCTCCTCAGTCCCACGATGCAGGTAGCCTGTTGCCAGCAGTGCTCCCTGAAAATAAAAAACCTAACAAACTTATTTTTTCAGAGATATTTAGGAGAGCTCCCTGTAATGCACCCAGTCTCCTCTGGGCACAGGATCTAACTGAGGTCTGGAGGAGGGGCATAGAGGGAGGAGCCAGTGCACACCCATTCTAAAGTTCTTTATAGTGCCCATGTCTCCTGCGGAGCCCGTCTATACCCCATGGTCCTTACGGAGTCCCCAGCATCCTCTAGGACGTAAGAGAAAACAACAAAACTAGAAAAACTCCTATGGAGCTCCCCTTGCTGTGACCGGCTCCTCCAGGCACATTTTCTAAACTGAGTCTGGTAGGAGGGGCATAGAGGGAGGAGCCCGACCACACTATTAAACTGTTAAAGTGCCAATGGCTCCTAGTGGACCCGTCTATACCCCATGGTACTAATGTGGACCCCAGCATCCTCTAGAATGTAAGAGAAATACTGTTGTAAACAACAGAGCTTGCAATGTAGCATGATGTGAAGCAAACAAGGGGACTAGCAGACCTAGTGTTGTAGAAAGGAATGTAAACTGCAATTGGGGGGTAGGGGGTTATAATCACACACCTGCTATACGCTTAGTAGGAGAATGAGACTATACAGACCAGCTTACGATCTAGCTCAGAGAGAACAATCTAGGGTACTGGTGAACAAAGAACTGGGATGCTAGAATATAAACATTGCTGCGGAGGGGGAAGGGGTGGGTGGTGGGAGGAGTGTCACACATCAACGTTACCCTTAGCAATGCCTGTGCTACAGTGCACTGGGAGAGGGAATAGGCAGCGACAAGGCCAGTGCAAGATGATGTGAGGGAACAGGGGAGCCAGCTGGACCACTGCTACTATTATATAGTTAATCTGCTCCTTGGGTCAGCCTGCAGCAAGAACACGCCTACATTGTTTGTCCTGCAGCAGGTCCAGGTACTGTAACTCACCGTACAGCCACACCGCTGGGGGGATCCGCGGCTGGACAAGCATCAGATTTTCATTCTCCATCTCTGAGACTCTGGAAGAAGTTTAAAAGGGAGGAGAGGGTGGATCTGCTAGAAAAAGATGTAGCTCATTGGTGGCTTGTCTTAGGGGAGGGACCAGCCACAGGAGCTTGGATAGATGGGAGTCCGAGGTTGTCTGGGACTGGCAGCAGATTGTTGTGAATGGCTGCGTCACGGGAGTGTAGGGCGATCTGCATGCGGCATGCTGCACCCGCTCCCAGCAGCTCCGTGGGCACACGATGGCCAGCGCTGCGGAAGCTCTGCTCTTGCACATCTGAGCAGAGCCACCTGCGGTAGCGCTGAATCGGGTGCAGACAATTTGCAAATGCATATATATATATACATACAGCGGGTTGGTGCGGCACTCCAAGCGACTGTCACAAATAGGCAAAAGGGTCCTCGGTATGGACAACGTTTCAAAGCAATTTAATATAGCTTTTTCATCAGGTCATATGATATATATATATATACACACATCTCCAAGTGCGGCACTCCTGGACTTTTGCAAATAAATCACGGCTCAAGCAAGCAGGTATAATAACGTTTCAGTGCCACTTTATTGGGGCACTTTCATCAGACAATACATCATACAAAATAACTCACCTAAATAAGTGTACCCTCCACATGGACGCCAATAGCCGGAAGCCAAAATCCAGGACCTCCCACCTGGCCGGCTCCTCGTCATCAATGACGTTATTCCAACACACGCCTCACCTGGGCGGGCTGGAGTTTCACTAAAACCCCCCACATGAATGAATATACAAACATCAAAAAGTGCTAGTGCATAACAAACATTTACATATTACATATAGCCCAAACCTGAAGCGCCTAATGGCCCTCATTCCGAGTTGTTCGCTCTGTAAAAATCTTTGCATCGCAGCGATTTTCCGCTTAATGCGCATGCGCAATGTCCGCACTGCGACTGCGCCAATTAAATTTGCTATGCACTTAGTAATTTTACTCACGGCTTTTTCATCGGTCTGGCGATCGTAATGTGATTGAAACAAAGAAAAAATAGACCCCTTGTGCGCTTAAATACTAATAGCAGCCCTTGGATACCAAAAAACCTTTCACCGTGGTTTGCAATATGTGAAACAAAATGGATGTGGCACCACGTGGCGCTATTTTTATACCCTCAAGAAAAAGACCTTACACGATGGAGTCTGACTTGTTCTCATAGATGGTAAATTCATATGAGGCATATTGATTTCTAAAATACAAAAGTACACACAAACATAGTGCAACTCTGTTTTGACACCAAACAACACTTCAATCTCTATGGTCTCACTCACATAGAGCAATTTTGATATTGCATGTAGAAAATCAAGGATGATGGAATGGCCTCTGTCACTCAATGGAACGGGATTCCTTATTGGATGGCTTAAAAAGAAACAAGGCAATGGTGCACTAACGTCTTAAAAGCCAAAACGAATTTAATAAAATACACTCACAAACATAGAATAAAATTCAGCATGTAGGGGATCAAGTGGACTCCTGAACAGAGAAAACTGTTGCCGGAAATAGTCACCGCAAAGTCCCAGTGAAGGTGCCGTCTCCAGCCGCACTCAGTTCCCGTCCGCCCGTCCGTCCGTCCGTTTGCCCTTGTCCTCCTCAGCTCCCTGCTTTAGCGCTTTCGGACTACGTCCTTCATCAGAAGCATGAGAGCTGTTGTAGAAAGTTCCTCCTTATATGGCTCCTTAATGACCCGCATCTCAATCACCTGCATCTTCCGGACACGTCCGCCCGGAAATTACGTACCGGAAATGACATCCCGGAAATGAGTCTGCGGCCATATTTTCTTATATGCGTTCCACTGTTTCAGGAAGTAGATTAACTAGTGTATATGAGTCCAATCTGTTTCCTTGACATTACCGATCATGCGTTCCATAATTTATTGTAGTAGAATTCATGAAAAACCATAAAATAAAGATAGAGATATAAATGACTAGCAGATAGAAAAAACATAACTATAAAAACCATTTTAACTCGAAGTCACTATTTAGACCCAGGGGGACTAAAGTTTTCAGGGTATAGATCCACTTCATCTCCATTTTTGAAAGGATCGTATCTACTTCTTTATTTCGTGAAGTGGGGTTTGCAATTTGTATCCCCCAAAAGGATTTGAAGTGGTTCGGGTTAGAGGAGTGTTTTTGTTTGAAATGTTTAGGGACAGTGTGTGTCTCCATCCCTTTTTTTACATTATGAGTGTGTTCATACAGTCTAGTTTTTAAATTTCGGCCTGTCTTCCCAATATAGAGTAGGCCGCACTCACATTCTAAAGCATATATTACATTCCTGGAGTTACAGGTAACGAAGTCAGAAATTATATAAGTGATTCCATTGACTGTAAAATCCTTCATTTTGCTAGGACCCGTGGTACATTTACACATGGCACACAGTCCACACCTATAGAAGCCCTTGCTTCTAACACTACTCCTTTTAATTGGTTCTATGGAACTATGGACTAAACGATCTTTCAATGATTTCGATCTCCTATAAATGAATCCTGGTTTTATTGGTAGACAACCCCCAAGAATCGGGTCTTTTATTAACACCTTCCAGTGTTTTCTTATTGTGGCTTCAATTTCTTTATATTGGGAATTGAAATTCATTATAAATGACCACTTGGATTCATCAGTCCTAGTTCTTTTAACTCTTTTTCCACAGATTAGATCCCCTCTATTTGTATCGTCAGCTCTCTCCTGTGCTTTAGAAAGCAGCTGTCCGGAATAACCTTTCTCTAGGAGTCTATCGGTGAGTTCCCTTGATTGTATGGAGCAAATATCTGGATCAGTACAATTCCTCTTGACCCTGAGCAGCTGACTAAATGGTATTCCATCCAGCCAGTGCTCATGATGTTGGCTAGAGCGTTCGATAAAGCTGTTAGAGTCTGTTGGTTTACGGTATAATTTGGTTTTTAACTGATCATTTTCTATATAAATGCATAGATCGAGATAAGTGATCTCCTTATTACTAACCAAAGAGGATAACTTGATGTTAAAAGTATTTCTTTCTAGATGATCAAGAAAAATAGTCAATTCCTCTGGGTCATTTTCCCATATAAACAAAATGTCGTCGATAAAGCGATGCCAATGCACCAGGCCCGCCCCCAGCACACCCCCCGGCCACACGGCAAGGTCTTCCCAGTAGGCCATGAAGAGGTTGGCATAGCTGGGGGCGAACCTGGTGCCCATCGCCGTACCGACCCGTTGGAAATAATAACTTCCATTAAAAAGAAAGTAATTATTCCGGAGTATGAATTTAATACCCTCCCTTATAAAGTCCTTTAGGTCATTCGTGTAGTCAGATCTATCAAGGAAGTAGGTGACTGCTTCCAGACCCTTTTCTTCTTCTATGATCGTATATAGAGTTGATACATCCGCACTCACAAGTATATAGTTAGTCTTCCAATCAAACCCCTGTAATAGGTTCAATAAATGTCCTGTATCTTTTAAATAAGATTTGGTCTCCTTGACCAAAGGTTGTAAATAATGGTCAATGACCATGGACAAATAGGAGGTGATACTATTTGTTCCCGAAACTATCGGCCTGCCAGGTGGATGTATAGGGTCTTTATGGACTTTTGGTAAACAGTAAATAGTTGGAATAGATGGTTGCTTAATGTTAATAAATTCAAATTCATCTTTTGTGATGATATCTTTCAATAGGGCATCAGTAGTTAAATTATGTAATGCCTCACTGATTTTTAAAGTGGGGTCTGATTTTACTTTCGAGTAGGTGGTCCCATCACTGAATTGGCGTTCTAATTCTGCCACATAATCAGTTTTATCCATAAGTACAAGACCACCGCCTTTATCGGCGGGCTTGATGATTAGGTCGGTATCGTCCCTAAGGGACTTTAGAGCCAACCATTCTATTTTTGTAAGGTTGCATTTCTTTCTTTTCTTACGTAACGTATTTTCAACGTCATCCAGAACCAGTTTATTGAAGCATTCAATAAAGCTACCTTTCATATATGTGGGGTAAAAAGTAGATTTTGGTTTAAATTTAGAAAATGATGTGGTTCCTATAGTTTCCACTTCCAAATCTCCTTTATTAATAAAAAAACTTTTTTAAGGTAAGTTTGCGAATGAACTTTTGCAAATCTATGTAGAACTCAAACGGTTCTAGCTGACTAGTGGGTGCGAACTTAAGTCCTCTAGTGAGTACCTTACGTTCATCTATTGTAAGCACCCTTTTGCTTAAGTTGAAAATTTTTACTGTATTACATCCATCGATATTATCAACAAAGGTGCTAACCTTTTGTTTATTTGGAGGTTTCTTCTTTTTTACTCCACCCCTCTTCCCCCTTTTAGTAGGCACCTTTTTCTTATTAGATCTTTTTATAGATGGATTATCCTTCTTATTGCAGCCTATCTCCTCCACCGTGGAGGAGTCTGGTCTAAAGAATCGGCATTACGATAGTTGTTATGTTGTGCCCATCTATTCTCACCTCGATCCCAATCTACCCTTCTCCTATCATCATAATGGTTCCTCCTATTATCATTCCTCAGGTTGGCATCAAATTCCCTCCTATAATTGGTTTGAAATCTTTCTCTCCTCCTCCCATTTGGTCTATAACGATAACCATTCTTTCCAACTACTTGCCATTCATTATTTGGTTCTCTATCAGCTTTTTCCTCTCTCTGCAGTTTGTTAACCTGACTGGCTTTTTTTGGTTTTTCTCCCTCCTCATTTATAGATGTTTTATTTGGATACCCTCTATCTCTAAGGTATTTCTTTCTCTTCCTTTCTTTTATCTCTCTAGTCTCTTTATTTAATTTACGTACAATCTCTATCTCTGCTTCTTTAACATCTTCCAGTTCTATTACCGGATCTATTGTAACCCTAAGGGCGGTAATTTCCTCATTGAGTTTCTGAAGATCTTTTTTCCTTTCTAATACAATTAATTCCATTAGTCTTAACGAGCAATGATCCAGAATGGAATTCCATTCTTTTTTGAACTCTGAATTTGTAGAACCAAATGAGGGTTCTTTTTGAATTTGTAAGCCTTTTGGAATTAATTTGTCTGTTTGGTACCTTTCCAACGTGTTTATTTCCCACCACAACCAATTTTCCTTAATTAAAGCAGAATCAAGTTTGTGTAAGACCGAAGATAGGTCTTCATCACATAACGTGGGATCTGTTACATCTTGATTAAACATTTCATCAAATAGGACTCTTCTATTATCTCTGAAGGTAAACATATTATAGCAGCAAATGAGTCAATGGTGAATACAACAATTGAAACAAAGAAAAAATAGACCCCTTGTGCGCTTAAATACTAATAGCAGCCCTTGGATACCAAAAATCCTTTCACCGTGGTTTGCAATATGTGAAACAAAATGGATGTGGCACCACGTGGCGCTATTTTTATACCCTCAAGAAAAAGACCTTACACGATGGAGTCTGACTTGTTCTCATAGATGGTAAATTCATATGAGGCATATTGATTTCTAAAATACAAAAGTACACACAAACATAGTGCAACTCTGTTTTGACACCAAACAACACTTCAATCTCTATGGTCTCACTCACATAGAGCAATTTTGATATTGCATGTAGAAAATCAAGGATGATGGAATGGCCTCTGTCACTCAATGGAACGGGATTCCTTATTGGATGGCTTAAAAAGAAACAAGGCAATGGTGCACTAACGTCTTAAAAGCCAAAACGAATTTAATAAAATACACTCACAAACATAGAATAAAATTCAGCATGTAGGGGATCAAGTGGACTCCTGAACAGAGAAAACTGTTGCCGGAAATAGTCACCGCAAAGTCCCAGTGAAGGTGCCGTCTCCAGCCGCACTCAGTTCCCGTCCGTCCGTTTGCCCTTGTCCTCCTCAGCTCCCTGCTTTAGCGCTTTCGGACTACGTCCTTCATCAGAAGCATGAGAGCTGTTGTAGAAAGTTCCTCCTTATATGGCTCCTTAATGACCCGCATCTCAATCACCTGCATCTTCCGGACACGTCCGCCCGGAAATTACGTACCGGAAATGACATCCCGGAAATGAGTCTGCGGCCATATTTTCTTATATGCGTTCCACTGTTTCAGGAAGTAGATTAACTAGTGTATATGAGTCCAATCTGTTTCCTTGACATTACCGATCATGCGTTCCATAATTTATTGTAGTAGAATTCATGAAAAACCATAAAATAAAGATAGAGATATAAATGACTAGCAGATAGAAAAAACATAACTATAAAAACCATTTTAACTCGAAGTCACTATTTAGACCCAGGGGGACTAAAGTTTTCAGGGTATAGATCCACTTCATCTCCATTTTTGAAAGGATCGTATCTACTTCTTTATTTCGTGAAGTGGGGTTTGCAATTTGTATCCCCCAAAAGGATTTGAAGTGGTTCGGGTTAGAGGAGTGTTTTTGTTTGAAATGTTTAGGGACAGTGTGTGTCTCCATCCCTTTTTTTACATTATGAGTGTGTTCATACAGTCTAGTTTTTAAATTTCGGCCTGTCTTCCCAATATAGAGTAGGCCGCACTCACATTCTAAAGCATATATTACATTCCTGGAGTTACAGGTAACGAAGTCAGAAATTATATAAGTGATTCCATTGACTGTAAAATCCTTCATTTTGCTAGGACCCGTGGTACATTTACACATGGCACACAGTCCACACCTATAGAAGCCCTTGCTTCTAACACTACTCCTTTTAATTGGTTCTATGGAACTATGGACTAAACGATCTTTCAATGATTTCGATCTCCTATAAATGAATCCTGGTTTTATTGGTAGACAACCCCCAAGAATCGGGTCTTTTATTAACACCTTCCAGTGTTTTCTTATTGTGGCTTCAATTTCTTTATATTGGGAATTGAAATTCATTATAAATGACCACTTGGATTCATCAGTCCTAGTTCTTTTAACTCTTTTTCCACAGATTAGATCCCCTCTATTTGTATCGTCAGCTCTCTCCTGTGCTTTAGAAAGCAGCTGTCCGGAATAACCTTTCTCTAGGAGTCTATCGGTGAGTTCCCTTGATTGTATGGAGCAAATATCTGGATCAGTACAATTCCTCTTGACCCTGAGCAGCTGACTAAATGGTATTCCATCCAGCCAGTGCTCATGATGTTGGCTAGAGCGTTCGATAAAGCTGTTAGAGTCTGTTGGTTTACGGTATAATTTGGTTTTTAACTGATCATTTTCTATATAAATGCATAGATCGAGATAAGTGATCTCCTTATTACTAACCAAAGAGGATAACTTGATGTTAAAAGTATTTCTTTCTAGATGATCAAGAAAAATAGTCAATTCCTCTGGGTCATTTTCCCATATAAACAAAATGTCGTCGATAAAGCGATGCCAATGCACCAGGCCCGCCCCCAGCACACCCCCCGGCCACACGGCAAGGTCTTCCCAGTAGGCCATGAAGAGGTTGGCATAGCTGGGGGCGAACCTGGTGCCCATCGCCGTACCGACCCGTTGGAAATAATAACTTCCATTAAAAAGAAAGTAATTATTCCGGAGTATGAATTTAATACCCTCCCTTATAAAGTCCTTTAGGTCATTCGTGTAGTCAGATCTATCAAGGAAGTAGGTGACTGCTTCCAGACCCTTTTCTTCTTCTATGATCGTATATAGAGTTGATACATCCGCACTCACAAGTATATAGTTAGTCTTCCAATCAAACCCCTGTAATAGGTTCAATAAATGTCCTGTATCTTTTAAATAAGATTTGGTCTCCTTGACCAAAGGTTGTAAATAATGGTCAATGACCATGGACAAATTGGAGGTGATACTATTTGTTCCCGAAACTATCGGCCTGCCAGGTGGATGTATAGGGTCTTTATGGACTTTTGGTAAACAGTAAATAGTTGGAATAGATGGTTGCTTAATGTTAATAAATTCAAATTCATCTTTTGTGATGATATCTTTCAATAGGGCATCAGTAGTTAAATTATGTAATGCCTCACTGATTTTTAAAGTGGGGGCTGATTTTACTTTCGAGTAGGTGGTCCCATCACTGAGTTGGCGTTCTAATTCTGCCACATAATCAGTTTTATCCATAAGTACAAGACCACCGCCTTTATCGGCGGGCTTGATGATTAGGTCGGTATCGTCCCTAAGGGACTTTAGAGCCAACCATTCTTTTTTTGTAAGGTTGCATTTCTTTCTTTTCTTACGTAACGTATTTTCAACGTCATCCAGAACCAGTTTATTGAAGCATTCAATAAAGCTACCTTTCATATATGTGGGGTAAAAAGTAGATTTTGGTTTAAATTTAGAAAATGATGTGGTTCCTATAGTTTCCACTTCCAAATCTCCTTTATTAATAAAAAACTTTTTTAAGGTAAGTTTGCGAATGAACTTTTGCAAATCTATGTAGAACTCAAACGGTTCTAGCTGACTAGTGGGTGCGAACTTAAGTCCTCTAGTGAGTACCTTACGTTCATCTATTGTAAGCACCCTTTTGCTTAAGTTGAAAATTTTTACTGTATTACATCCATCGATATTATCAACAAAGGTGCTAACCTTTTGTTTATTTGGAGGTTTCTTCTTTTTTACTCCACCCCTCTTCCCCCTTTTAGTAGGCACCTTTTTCTTATTAGATCTTTTTATAGATGGATTATCCTTCTTATTGCAGCCTATCTCCTCCACCGTGGAGGAGTCTGGTCTAAAGAATCGGCATTACGATAGTTGTTATGTTGTGCCCATCTATTCTCACCTCGATCCCAATCTACCCTTCTCCTATCATCATAATGGTTCCTCCTATTATCATTCCTCAGGTTGGCATCAAATTCCCTCCTATAATTGGTTTGAAATCTTTCTCTCCTCCTCCCATTTGGTCTATAACGATAACCATTCTTTCCAACTACTTGCCATTCATTATTTGGTTCTCTATCAGCTTTTTCCTCTCTCTGCAGTTTGTTAACCTGACTGGCTTTTTTTGGTTTTTCTCCCTCCTCATTTATAGATGTTTTATTTGGATACCCTCTATCTCTAAGGTATTTCTTTCTCTTCCTTTCTTTTATCTCTCTAGTCTCTTTATTTAATTTACGTACAATCTCTATCTCTGCTTCTTTAACATCTTCCAGTTCTATTACCGGATCTATTGTAACCCTAAGGGCGGTAATTTCCTCATTGAGTTTCTGAAGATCTTTTTTCCTTTCTAATACAATTAATTCCATTAGTCTTAACGAGCAATGATCCAGAATGGAATTCCATTCTTTTTGAATTTACCATCTATGAGAACAAGTCAGACTCCATCGTGTAAGGTCTTTTTCTTGAGGGTATAAAAATAGCGCCACGTGGTGCCACATCCATTTTGTTTCACATATTGCAAACCACGGTGAAAGTTTTTTTGGTATCCAAGGGCTGCTATTAGTATTTAAGCGCACAAGGGGTCTATTTTTTCTTTGTTTCAATTGTTGTATTCACCATTGACTCATTTGCTGCTATAATATGTTTACCTTCAGAGATAATAGAAGAGTCCTATTTGATGAAATGTTTAATCAAGATGTAACAGATCCCACGTTATGTGATGAAGACCTATCTTCGGTCTTACACAAACTTGATTCTGCTTTAATTAAGGAAAATCGGTTGTGGTGGGAAATAAACACGTTGGAAAGGTACCAAACAGACAAATTAATTCCAAAAGGCTTACAAATTCAAAAAGAACCCTCATTTGGTTCTACAAATTCAGAGTTCAAAAAAGAATGGAATTCCATTCTGGATCATTGCTCGTTAAGACTAATGGAATTAATTGTATTAGAAAGGAAAAAAGATCTTCAGAAACTCAATGAGGAAATTACCGCCCTTAGGGTTACAATAGATCCGGTAATAGAACTGGAAGATGTTAAAGAAGCAGAGATAGAGATTGTATGTAAATTAAATAAAGAGACTAGAGAGATAAAAGAAAGGAAGAGAAAGAAATACCTTAGAGATAGAGGGTATCCAAATAAAACATCTATAAATGAGGAGGGAGAAAAACCTAAAAAAGCCAGTCAGGTTAACAAACTGCAGAGAGAGGAAAAAGCTGATTGAGAACCAAATAATGAATGGCAAGTAGTTGGAAAGAATGGTTATCGTTATAGACCAAATGGGAGGAGGAGAGAAAGATTTCAAACCAATTATAGGAGGGAATTTGATGCCAACCTGAGGAATGATAATAGGAGGAACCATTATGATGATAGGAGAAGGGTAGATTGGGATCGAGGTGAGAATAGATGGGCACAACATAACAACTATCGTAATGCCGATTTTTTAGACCAGACTCCTCCACGGTGGAGGAGATAGGCTGCAATAAGAAGGATAATCCATCTATAAATAGATCTAATAAGAAAAAGGTGCCTACTAAAAGGGGGAAGAGGGGTGGAGTAAAAAAGAAGAAACCTCCAAATAAACAAAAGGTTAGCACCTTTGTTGATAATATCGATGGATGTAATACAGTAAAAATTTTCAACTTAAGCAAAAGGGTGCTTACAATAGATGAACGTAAGGTACTCACTAGAGGACTTAAGTTCGCACCCACTAGTCAGCTAGAACCGTTTGAGTTCTACATAGATTTGCAAAAGTTCATTCGCAAACTTACCTTAAAAAAGTTTTTTATTAATAAAGGAGATTTGGAAGTGGAAACTATAGGAACCACATCATTTTCTAAATTTAAACCAAAATCTACTTTTTACCCCACATATATGAAAGGTAGCTTTATTGAATGCTTCAATAAACTGGTTCTGGATGACGTTGAAAATACGTTACGTAAGAAAAGAAAGAAATGCAACCTTACAAAAAAAGAATGGTTGGCTCTAAAGTCCCTTAAGGACGATACCGACCTAATCATCAAGCCCGCCGATAAAGGCGGTGGTCTTGTACTTATGGATAAAACTGATTATGTGGCAGAATTAGAACGCCAACTCAGTGATGGGACCACCTACTCGAAAGTAAAATCAGACCCCACTTTAAAAATCAGTGAGGCATTACATAATTTAACTACTGATGCCCTATTGAAAGATATCATCACAAAAGATGAATTTGAATTTATTAACATTAAGCAACCATCTATTCCAACTATTTACTGTTTACCAAAAGTCCATAAAGACCCTATACATCCACCTGGCAGGCCGATAGTTTCGGGAACAAATAGTATCACCTCCAATTTGTCCATGGTCATTGACCATTATTTACAACCTTTGGTCAAGGAGACCAAATCTTATTTAAAAGATACAGGACATTTATTGAACCTATTACAGGGGTTTGATTGGAAGACTAACTATATACTTGTGAGTGCGGATGTATCAACTCTATATACGATCATAGAAGAAGAAAAGGGTCTGGAAGCAGTCACCTACTTCCTTGATAGATCTGACTACACGAATGACCTAAAGGACTTTATAAGGGAGGGTATTAAATTCATACTCCGGAATAATTACTTTCTTTTTAATGGAAGTTATTATTTCCAACGGGTCGGTACGGCGATGGGCACCAGGTTCGCCCCCAGCTATGCCAACCTCTTCATGGCCTACTGGGAAGACCTTGCCGTGTGGCCGGGGGGTGTGCTGGGGGCGGGCCTGGTGCATTGGCATCGCTTTATCGACGACATTTTGTTTATATGGGAAAATGACCCAGAGGAATTGACTATTTTTCTTGATCATCTAGAAAGAAATACTTTTAACATCAAGTTATCCTCTTTGGTTAGTAATAAGGAGATCACTTATCTCGATCTATGCATTTATATAGAAAATGATCAGTTAAAAACCAAATTATACCGTAAACCAACAGACTCTAACAGCTTTATCGAACGCTCTAGCCAACATCATGAGCACTGGCTGGATGGAATACCATTTAGTCAGCTGCTCAGGGTCAAGAGGAATTGTACTGATCCAGATATTTGCTCCATACAATCAAGGGAACTCACCGATAGACTCCTAGAGAAAGGTTATTCCGGACAGCTGCTTTCTAAAGCACAGGAGAGAGCTGACGATACAAATAGAGGGGATCTAATCTGTGGAAAAAGAGTTAAAAGAACTAGGACTGATGAATCCAAGTGGTCATTTATAATGAATTTCAATTCCCAATATAAAGAAATTGAAGCCACAATAAGAAAACACTGGAAGGTGTTAATAAAGGACCCGATTCTTGGGGGTTGTCTACCAATAAAACCAGGATTCATTTATAGGAGATCGAAATCATTGAAAGATCGTTTAGTCCATAGTTCCATAGAACCAATTAAAAGGAGTAGTGTTAGAAGCAAGGGCTTCTATAGATGTGGACTGTGTGCCATGTGTAAATGTACCACGGGTCCTAGCAAAATGAAGGATTTTACAGTCAATGGAATCACTTATATAATTTCTGACTTCATTACCTGTAACTCCAGGAATGTAATATATGCTTTAGAATGTGAGTGCGGCCTACTCTATATTGGGAAGACAGGCCGAAATTTAAAAACTAGACTGTATGAACACACTCATAATGTAAAAAAAGGGATGGAGACACACACTGTCCCTAAACATTTCAAACAAAAACACTCCTCTAACCCGAACCACTTCAAATCCTTTTGGGGGATACAAATTGCAAACCCCACTTCACGAAATAAAGAAGTATATACGATCCTTTCAAAAATGGAGATGAAATGGATCTATACCCTGAAAACTTTAGTCCCCCTGGGTCTAAATAGTGACTTCGAGTTAAAATGGTTTTTATAGTTATGTTTTTTCTATCTGCTAGTCATTTATATCTCTATCTTTATTTTATGGTTTTTCATGAATTCTACTACAATAAATTATGGAACGCATGATCGGTAATGTCAAAGAAACAGATTGGACTCATATACACTAGTTAATCTACTTCCTGAAACAGTGGAACGCATATAAGAAAATATGGCCGCAGACTCATTTCCGGGATGTCATTTCCGGTACGTCATTTCCGGGCGGACGTGTCCGGAAGATGCAGGTGATTGAGATGCGGGTCATTAAGGAGCCATATAAGGAGGAACTTTCTACAACAGCTCTCATGCTTCTGATGAAGGACGTAGTCCGAAAGCGCTAAAGCAGGGAGCTGAGGAGGACAAGGGCAAACGGACGGACGGACGGGAACTGAGTGCGGCTGGAGACGGCACCTTCACTGGGACTTTGCGGTGACTATTTCCGGCAACAGTTTTCTCTGTTCAGGAGTCCACTTGATCCCCTACATGCTGAATTTTATTCTATGTTTGTGAGTGTATTTTATTAAATTCGTTTTGGCTTTTAAGACGTTAGTGCACCATTGCCTTGTTTCTTTTTAAGCCATCCAATAAGGAATCCCGTTCCATTGAGTGACAGAGGCCATTCCATCATCCTTGATTTTCTACATGCAATATCAAAATTGCTCTATGTGAGTGAGACCATAGAGATTGAAGTGTTGTTTGGTGTCAAAACAGAGTTGCACTATGTTTGTGTGTACTTTTGTATTTTAGAAATCAATATGCCTCATATGAATTTACCATCTATGAGAACAAGTCAGACTCCATCGTGTAAGGTCTTTTTCTTGAGGGTATAAAAATAGCGCCACGTGGTGCCACATCCATTTTGGATCGTAATGTGATTGACAGGAAATGGGTGTTACTGGGCAGAAACAGGCCGTTTTATGGGCGTGTGGGAAAAAACGCTACCGTTTCCGGAAAAAACGCAGGAGTGGCCGGAGAAACGGGGGAGTGTCTGGGCGAACGCTGGGAGTGTTTGTGACGTCAAACCAGGAACGACAAGCACTGAACTGATCGCAGATGCCGAGTAAGTCTGAAGCTACTCAGAAACTGCTACGAGGTGTGTAATCGCAATATTGCGAATACATCGTTCGCAATTTTAAGATGCTAAGATTCACTCCCAGTAGGCGGCGGCTTAGCATGAGCAAATCTGCTAAAATCCGCTTGCGAGCGAGCAACTCGGAATGACCTCCAATGTTCTAGCAATCTTTATATTACCCCACATATCGGGATATTTGCTACCATAGACCATATCTAAATTACAAACCTATGTCAGCTTCATATTACCGGCTACAAGGGCCACTAAAGATGGTACAATGCATTAGAACATTACTTATTTTTACATATACCTAGGTGCCCTCAACGCTGCTGATAAATGTTAAAGGTTAAAGGAACCAATTAAGACCCAGATGTTCGTTGAGCCCCTATACAAAAATTACAGATCGCAATAATCTGCTTCATTGTAAAAGTTTCCACCCAAGACCCCTTAAACGAGGCCTTCGTTTTTCCCAATTGCTTAGAGTAAAGAGAATTACATCAGATCCACAATTGGCAGATGAGCAGATGAATATTATGATTAATAAATTCTGTGCAAGAGGGTACCGTTTAGAAGATTTATTGCAGGCTAAAGAAAAAGTACTTCAATTAGATAGAGATGTATTATTAAAACAAAATCAAACAAGAAAAAGTACTACTATGATCCCCTGGGTGCAGGAGTATAACCAGCATAGCAATGACATCAGTAAGATTTCTAAAAAATGGTGGCCTATGGTCCAGACAGATGAAGAGTTAAAATTAAATAATACTAAGCTCATGAGCTGCTATACGAGGATAAAAATAGAAATAGTCCGGCGCTATGGTTACTGTGAAAAAGTGCCTGCAGCTATGTTCAAGGTTTGGTTCATAACCTAAAAATAAAAAATATACAGAAAAAAGAAGAACAGCGCCGGCACTTTTACACTAAAGGTGTTTTAATTAATTTCATATAACATATTTAAAATGCATCCTTCATATCCATAACATATAAGAACAATATATATTAATTAAGCTATATATCCCACCGGAAAATTCCGCTTAATACACCAAACCAGAGAAAGCTGTTCCTTACTGATTTTATATAATTATATACGGCTGAATTTAAAGCTAGATGTTATTGCTTTGTATGCTTGTGATAATAAATCATAGCCGCATAGATGTTATCAGTCAGTAGTGATGTCCAGCTGATAAGTATTTTTCCTCAGTTATTATAATAAATTATCCGGAAATTAGTTATGCAAGTTGCAGTTCTTTTCATAAATGCATACAGTTAATAGGTTATACCGTCCAGGTAAATTTCATCACACTATTAATTTTCAATAAGTGTGAATTATAATAATAATTATGTTTTGCGGTTAGGATTTTCTAATAGTGCTGTGCACAGATGTATGATTTTGCACATATCCCATAGATACCTCTCCCGGCTGTCGCTTCCAAAAACAGCCTTATCCGGAGTCCACTGCCTGGTGGATAGCAGGTATATTTTCAGATGTTTATCCGCAAGGTCTTTTATATCCGATGTTATCCGTAGGTGTTGATATCTCTGGCCGGCCAGTAAGATATGAAGGTGTCTCACCAACAAGCTCTTTAGCAGTGCATCCGACAAACGCGTTTCCCCGCTTGAATATACAGCTCAGCGGCTTCCTCAGTGGACTTGGACACTGAGGAAGCCGCTGAGCTGTATATTCAAGCGGGGAAACGCGTTTGTCGGATGCACTGCTAAAGAGCTTGTTGGTGAGACACCTTCATATCTTACTGGCCGGCCAGAGATATCAACACCTACGGATAACATCGGATATAAAAGACCTTGCGGATAAACATCTGAAAATATACCTGCTATCCACCAGGCAGTGGACTCCGGATAAGGCTGTTTTTGGAAGCGACAGCCGGGAGAGGTATCTATGGGATATGTGCAAAATCATACATCTGTGCACAGCACTATTAGAAAATCCTAACCGCAAAACATAATTATTATTATAATTCACACTTATTGAAAATTAATAGTGTGATGAAATTTACCTGGACGGTATAACCTATTAACTGTATGCATTTATGAAAAGAACTGCAACTTGCATAACTAATTTCCGGATAATTTATTATAATAACTGAGGAAAAATACTTATCAGCTGGACATCACTACTGACTGATAACATCTATGCGGCTATGATTTATTATCACAAGCATACAAAGCAATAACATCTAGCTTTAAATTCAGCCGTATATAATTATATAAAATCAGTAAGGAACAGCTTTCTCTGGTTTGGTGTATTAAGCGGAATTTTCCGGTGGGATATATAGCTTAATTAATATATATTGTTCTTATATGTTATGGATATGAAGGATGCATTTTAAATATGTTATATGAAATTAATTAAAACACCTTTAGTGTAAAAGTGCCAGCGCTGTTCTTCTTTTTTCTGCTATACGAGGAGCCGCAATTTCCGTGACATATTGGTTAAAACCGATGTAAGATCTAATTATGCCACTAGGAGCAGCAATGCACGTAGTAGGAACATGGGATGTATTAGATGTGCATGTACAACATGCCAGTTCCTAATTGCGGGTGACACTTTTTATCACCCTGGAACAGGCCATAAATATAAAATTAGACATACACTTACATGTAACACAAAATTTACAGTATACCAAATAATTTGTCCCTGTGGTAAATCGTATGTCGCAAGACAGAACGAGCCTTTAAAGAAAGGATGGCAGCACATCGTAGTGCCATTAAGGCAGCGATTCTTAAAGGTGATAGTGAGCAGCCGGTAGCTCGACATTTTAGTCGGGCTAAACATCCATTAAGTATGCTGCGATATAGGATGATTGATCATATACCACCTCTAATTAGAGGCGGCAATAGATCACTTAAATTAATGCAATGTGAGTCTGAATGGATATTCAGACTAGATACACTTAGCCCTAAGGGGCTCAACGAACATCTGGGTCTTAATTGGTTCCTTTAACCTTTAACATTTATCAGCAGCGTTGAGGGCACCTAGGTATATGTAAAAATAAGTAATGTTCTAATGCATTGTACCATCTTTAGTGGCCCTTGTAGCCGGTAATATGAAGCTGACATAGGTTTGTAATTTAGATATGGTCTATGGTAGCAAATATCCCGATATGTGGGGTAATATAAAGATTGCTAGAACATTAGGCGCTTCAGGTTTGGGCTATATGTAATATGTAAATGTTTGTTATGCACTAGCACTTTTTGATGTTTGTATATTCATTCATGTGGGGGTTTTTAGTGAAACTCCAGCCCGCCCAGGTGAGGCGTGTGTTGGAATAACGTCATTGATGACGAGGAGCCGGCCAGGTGGGAGGTCCTGGATTTTGGCTTCCGGCTATTGGCGTCCATGTGGAGGGTACACTTATTTAGGTGAGTTATTTTGTATGATGTATTGTCTGATGAAAGTGCCCCAATAAAGTGGCACTGAAACGTTATTATACCTGCCTGCTTGAGCCGTGATTTATTTGCAAAAGTCCAGGAGTGCCGCACTTGGAGATGTGTGTGGATGCATGTACGTGAAGGCACCCGGACGAGTATTTCCATTAGAAGGAGAGCCGGACCATACGGAGATATATATATATATATATATATATATATATACATACACCAAGAGACTCGGAACTCCCATAAACGAGAAAAGCTTGGTCCGGTGCCTTCAGCACTGCATGGCAGCAGTATATACTCAGAACTTGGAAGCGGCACTCAGGACACAGATACAGCGATATTCATATGTAGATCAACGTTTCAAACCTTTATTGTCATCAGGATACACAAACATACATAGATAAGTGACTTACCTATATACCCGCCACCACATGAATAGGAGAGAGCCCGCTCGTCGGCGCCGCATGCGCCGACCATATTTTAAAGTATTATACTTTGATGATTTTGATCTGTAAGTACTCGTCATCGTTCTGTTTACCTTGCGTTCCCAGCATGTTCTGTCACTGTGGTGTTCAAGTTACCTTGATAACGTCCTCACGTTGTTGTGGTGACGTCATCAGCGGGCGCCAAGCTCCGGAAGCTGCATGCGGCGCCGACGAGCGGGCTCTCTCCTATTCATGTGGTGGCGGGTATATAGGTAAGTCACTTGTCTATGTATGTTTGTGTATCCTGATGACAAACCAATAAAGGTTTGAAACGTTGATCTACATATGAATATCGCTGTATCTGTGTCCTGAGTGCCGCTTCCAAGTTCTGAGTATATATATATATATATATACACTGCTCAAAAAAATAAAGGGAACACTAAAATAACTAGAGATGAGCGGGTTCGGTTCCTCGGAATCCGAACCCGCCCGAACTTCATGTTTTTTTACACGGGTCCGAGCGACTCGGATCTTCCCGCCTTGCTCGGTTAACCCGAGCGCGCCCGAACGTCATCATGACGCTGTCGGATTCTCGCGAGGCTCGGATTCTATCGCGAGACTCGGATTCTATATAAGGAGCCGCGCGTCGCCGCCATTTTCACACGTGCATTGAGATTGATAGGGAGAGGACGTGGCTGGCGTCCTCTCCATTTAGATTAGAAGAGAGAGAGTGAGATTGAGACAGAGACACTTGATTTACTGGAGCTTAGGAGTACTAGAGAGTGCAGAGTTTACTAGTGACTGACCACTGACCAGTGACCACCAGTGCAGTTTTATTTAATATAATCCGTTCTCTGCCTGAAAAAAACGATACACAGTGACTCAGTCACATACCATATCTGTGCTCAGCCCAGTGTGCTGCATCATCTATGTATAATATCTGACTGTGCTCACACAGCTTAATTGTGGGGGAGACTGGGGAGCAGTTATAGGTTATAGCAGGAGCCAGGAGTACATACATATTATTAAAATTAAACAGTGCACACTTTTGCTGCAGGCAGGAGTGCCACTGCCAGTGTGACTGACCAGTGACCTGACCACACTGACCACCAGTATAGTATACTATATTGTGATTGCCTGAAAAAGTTAAACACTCGTCGTGTGACTTGTGTGGTGTTTTTTTTTTTATTCTATAAAAAACTCATTCTGCTGACAGTGTCCAGCAGGTCCGTCATTATATAATATATACCTGTCCGGCTGCAGTAGTGATATATATATATTTTTTATATCATTATTTATCATCCAGTCGCAGCAGACACAGTACGGTAGTTCACGGCTGTAGCTACCTCTGTGTCGGCACTCGGCAGTCCATCCATAATTGTATACCACCTACCCGTGGTTTTTTTTTTCTTTCTTCTTTATACATACTACATCTCATTATCATCCAGTCTATATTAGCAGCAGACACAGTACAGTACGGTAGTCCACGGCTGTATCTACCTCTGTGTCGGCACTCGGCAGTCCATCCATAATTGTATACCACCTACCCGTGGTTTTTTTTTCTTTCTTCTTTATACATACTACATCTCATTATCATCCAGTCTATATTAGCAGCAGACACAGTACAGTACGGTAGTCCACGGCTGTAGCTACCTCTGTGTCGGCACTCGGCAGTCCGTCCATAATTGTATACCACCTACCCGTGGTTTTTCTTTCTTTCTTCTTTATACATACATACTACATCTCATTATCAACCAGTCTATATTAGCAGCAGACACAGTACAGTACGGTAGTCCACGGCTGTAGCTACCTCTGTGTCGGCACTCGGCAGTCCATCCATAATTGTATACCACCTACCCGTGGTTTTTTTCTTCTTTCTTCTTTATACATACTACATCTCATTATCATCCAGTCTATATTAGCAGCAGACACAGTACAGTACGGTAGTCCATGGCTGTAGCTACCTCTGTGTCGGCACTCGGCAGTCCGTCCATAATTGTATACCACCTACCCGTGGTTTTTTTTTCTTTCATCTTTATACATACATACTACATCTCATTATCATCCAGTCTATATTAGCAGCAGACACAGTACAGTACGGTAGTCCACGGCTGTAGCTACCTCTGTGTCGGCACTTGGCAGTCCATCCATAATTGTATACCACCTACCCGTGGTTTTTTCTTCTTTCTTCTTTATACATACTACATCTCATTATCAACCAGTCTATATTAGCAGCAGACACAGTACAGTACGGTAGTCCATGGCTGTAGCTACCTCTGTGTCGGCACTCGGCAGTCCATCCATAATTGTATACCACCTACCCGTGGTTTTTTTTTCTTTCTTCTTTATACATACTACATCTCATTATCATCCAGTCTATATTAGCAGCAGACACAGTACAGTACGGTAGTCCACGGCTGTAGCTACCTCTGTGTCGGCACTCGGCAGTCCGTCCATAATTGTATACCACCTACCCGTGGTTTTTTTTTCTTTCTTCTTTATACATACATACTACATCTCATTATCAACCAGTCTATATTAGCAGCAGACACAGTACAGTACGGTAGTCCACGGCTGTAGCTACCTCTGTGTCGGCACTTGGCAGTCCATCCATAATTGTATACCACCTACCCGTGGTTTTTTCTTCTTTCTTCTTTATACATACTACATCTCATTATCAACCAGTCTATATTAGCAGCAGACACAGTACAGTACGGCAGTCCACGGCTGTAGCTACCTCTGTGTCGGCACTCGGCAGTCCATCCATAATTGTATACCACCTACCCGTGGTTTTTTTTTCTTTCTTCTTTATACATACTACATCTCATTATCATCCAGTCTATATTAGCAGCAGACACAGTACAGTACGGTAGTCCACGGCTGTAGCTACCTCTGTGTCGGCACTCGGCAGTCCGTCCATAATTGTATACCACCTACCCGTGGTTTTTTTTTCTTTCTTCTTTATACATACATACTACATCTCATTATCAACCAGTCTATATTAGCAGCAGACACAGTACAGTACGGTAGTCCACGGCTGTAGCTACCTCTGTGTCGGCACTCGGCAGTCCATCCATAATTGTATACCACCTACCCGTGGTTTTTTTTTTCTTTCTTCTTTATACATACTACATCTCATTATCATCCAGTCTATATTAGCAGCAGACACAGTACAGTACGGTAGTCCACGGCTGTAGCTACCTCTGTGTCGGCACTCGGCAGTCCGTCCATAATTGTATACCACCTACCCGTGTTTTTTTTTTCTTTCTTCTTTATACATACATACTACATCTCATTATCAACCAGTCTATATTAGCAGCAGACACAGTACAGTACGGTAGTCCACGGCTGTAGCTACCTCTGTGTTGGCACTCGGCAGTCCATCCATAATTGTATACCACCTACCCGTGGTTTTTTTTTTCTTTCTTCTTTATACATACTACATCTCATTATCATCCAGTCTATATTAGCAGCAGACACAGTACAGTACGGTAGTCCACGGCTGTAGCTACCTCTGTGTCGGCACTCGGCAGTCCGTCCATAATTGTATACCTCCTACCCGTGTTTTTTTTTTCTTTCTTCTTTATACATACATACTACATCTCATTATCATCCAGTCTATATTAGCAGCAGACACAGTACAGTACGGTAGTCCACGGCTGTAGCTACCTCTGTGTCGGCACTTGGCAGTCCATCCATAATTGTATACCACCTACCCGTGGTTTTTTTTTTCTTTCTTCTTTATACATACTACATCTCATTATCAACCAGTCTATATTAGCAGCAGACACAGTACAGTACGGTAGTCCACGGCTGTAGCTACCTCTGTGTCGGCACTCGGCAGTCCATCCATAATTGTATACCACCTACCCGTGGTTTTTTTTTCTTTCTTCTTTATACATACATACTACATCTCATTATCATCCAGTCTATATTAGCAGCAGACACAGTACAGTACGGAAGTCCACGGCTGTAGCTACCTCTGTGTCGGCACTCGGCAGTCCATCCATAATTGTATACCACCTACCCGTGGTTTTTTTTTTCTTTCTTCTTTATACATACTACATCTCATTATCATCCAGTCTATATTAGCAGCAGACACAGTACAGTACGGTAGTCCACGGCTGTAGCTACCTCTGTGCCGGCACTCGGCAGTCCGTCCATAATTGTATACCACCTACCCGTGGTTTTTTTTTCTTTCTTCTTTATACATACATACTACATCTCATTATCATCCAGTCTATATTAGCAGCAGACACAGTACAGTACGGTAGTCCACGGCTGTAGCTACCTCTGTGTCGGCACTCGGCAGTCCATTCATAATTGTATACTAGTATCCATCCATCTCCATTGTTTACCTGAGGTGCCTTTTAGTTGTGCCTATTAAAATATGGAGAACAAAAATGTTGAGGTTCCAAAATTAGGGAAAGATCAAGATCCACTTCCACCTCGTGCTGAAGCTGCTGCCACTAGTCATGGCCGAGACGATGAAATGCCAGCAACGTCGTCTGCCAAGGCCGATGCCCAATGTCATAGTACAGAGCATGTCAAATCCAAAACACCAAATATCAGTAAAAAAAGGACTCCAAAACCTAAAATAAAATTGTCGGAGGAGAAGCGTAAACTTGCCAATATGCCATTTACCACACGGAGTGGCAAGGAACGGCTGAGGCCCTGGCCTATGTTCATGGCTAGTGGTTCAGCTTCACATGAGGATGGAGGCACTCAGCCTCTCGCTAGAAAAATGAAAAGACTCAAGCTGGCAAAAGCAGTAGCACCGCAAAGAACTGTGCGTTCTTCGAAATCCCAAATCCACAAGGAGAGTCCAATTGTGTCGGTTGCGATGCCTGACCTTCCCAACACTGGACGTGAAGAGCATGCGCCTTCCACCATTTGCACGCCCCCTGCAAGTGCTGGAAGGAGCACCCGCAGTCCAGTTCCTGATAGTCAGATTGAAGATGTCAGTGTTGAAGTACACCAGGATGAGGGTGATATGGGTGTTTCTGGCGCTGGGGAGGAAATTGACCAGGAGGATTCTGATGGTGAGGTGGTTTGTTTAAGTCAGGCACCCGGGGAGACACCTGTTGTCCGTGGGAGGAATATGGCCGTTGACATGCCTGGTGAAAATACCAAAAAAATCAGCTCTTCGGTGTGGAACTATTTCAACAGAAATGCGGACAACAGGTGTCAAGCTGTGTGTTCCCTTTGTCAAGCTGTAATAAGTAGGGGTAAGGACGTTAACCACCTCGGAACATCCTCCCTTATACGTCACCTGCAGCGCATTCATAATAAGTCAGTGACAAGTTCAAAAATTTTGGGTGACAGCGGAAGCAGTCCACTGACCAGTAAATCCCTTCCTCTTGTAACCAAGCTCACGCAAACCACCCCACCAACTCCCTCAGTGTCAATTTCCTCCTTCCCCAGGAATGCCAATAGTCCTGCAGGCCATGTCACTGGCAATTCTGACGAGTCCTCTCCTGCCTGGGATTCCTCCGATGCATCCTTGCGTGTAACGCCTACTGCTGCTGGCGCTGCTGTTGTTGCTGCTGGGAGTCGATGGTCATCCCAGAGGGGAAGTCGTAAGCCCACTTGTACTACTTCCAGTAAGCAATTGACTGTTCAACAGTCCTTTGCGAGGAAGATGAAATATCACAGCAGTCATCCTGCTGCAAAGCGGATAACTGAGGCCTTGACAACTATGTTGGTGTTAGACGTGCGTCCGGTATCCGCCGTTAGTTCACAGGGAACTTGACAATTTATTGAGGCAGTGTGCCCCCGTTACCAAATACCATCTAGGTTCCACTTCTCTAGGCAGGCGATACCGAAAATGTACACGGACCTCAGAAAAAGACTCACCAGTGTCCTAAAAAATGCAGCTGGACCCAATGTCCACTTAACCACGGACATGTGGACAAGTGGAGCAGGGCAGGGTCAGGACTATATGACTGTGACAGCCCACTGGGTAGATGTATGGACTCCCGCCGCAAGAACAGCAGCGGCGGCACCAGTAGCAGCATCTCGCAAACGCCAACTCTTTCCTAGGCAGGCTACGCTTTGTATCACCGCTTTCCAGAATACGCACACAGCTGAAAACCTCTTACGGCAACTGAGGAAGATCATCGCGGAATGGCTTACCCCAATTGGACTCTCCTGTGGATTTGTGGCATCGGACAACGCCAGCAATATTGTGTGTGCATTAAATATGGGCAAATTCCAGCACGTCCCATGTTTTGCACATACCTTGAATTTGGTGGTGCAGAATTTTTTAAAAAAACGACAGGGGCGTGCAAGAGATGCTGTCGGTGGCCAGAAGAATTGCGGGACACTTTCGGCGTACAGGCACCACGTACAGAAGACTGGAGCACCACCAAAAACTACTGAACCTGCCCTGCCATCATCTGAAGCAAGAAGTGGTAATGAGGTGGAATTCAACCCTCTATATGCTTCAGAGGTTGGAGGAGCAGCAAAAGGCCATTCAAGCCTATACAATTGAGCACGATATAGGAGGTGGAATGCACCTGTCTCAAGCGCAGTGGAGAATGATTTCAACGTTGTGCAAGGTTCTGATGCCCTTTGAACTTGCCACACGTGAAGTCAGTTCAGACACTGCCAGCCTGAGTCAGGTCATTCCCCTCATCAGGCTTTTGCAGAAGAAGCTGGAGACATTGAAGGAGGAGCTAACACGGAGCGATTCCGCTAGGCATGTGGGACTTGTGGATGGAGCCCTTAATTCGCTTAACAAGGATTCACGGGTGGTCAATCTGTTGAAATCAGAGCACTACATTTTGGCCACCGTGCTCGATCCTAGATTTAAAGCCTACCTTGGATCTCTCTTTCCGGCAGACACAAGTCTGCTGGGGTTGAAAGACCTGCTGGTGAGAAAATTGTCAAGTCAAGCAGAACGCGACCTGTCAACATCTCCTCCTTCACATTCTCCCGCAACTGGGGGTGCGAGGAAAAGGCTCAGAATTCCGAGCCCACCCGCTGGCGGTGATGCAGGGCAGTCTGGAGCGACTGCTGATGCTGACATCTGGTCCGGACTGAAGGACCTGACAACGATTACGGACATGTCGTCTACTGTCACTGCATATGATTCTCTCAACATTGAAAGAATGGTGGAGGATTATATGAGTGACCGCATCCAAGTAGGCACGTCACACAGTCCGTACTTATACTGGCAGGAAAAAGAGGCAATTTGGAGGCCCTTGCACAAACTGGCTTTATTCTACCTAAGTTGCCCTCCCACAAGTGTGTACTCCGAAAGAGTGTTTAGTGCCGCCGCTCACCTTGTCAGCAATCGGCGTACGAGGTTACATCCAGAAAATGTGGAGAAGATGATGTTCATTAAAATGAATTATAATCAATTCCTCCGCGGAGACATTGACCAGCAGCAATTGCCTCCACAAAGTACACAGGGAGCTGAGATGGTGGATTCCAGTGGGGACGAATTGATAATCTGTGAGGAGGGGGATGTACACGGTGATATATCGGAGGATGATGATGAGGTGGACATCTTGCCTCTGTAGAGCCAGTTTGTGCAAGGAGAGATTAATTGCTTCTTTTTTGGGGGGGGTCCAAACCAACCCGTCATATCAGTCACAGTCGTGTGGCAGACCCTGTCACTGAAATGATGGGTTGGTTAAAGTGTGCATGTCCTGTTTATACAACATAAGGGTGGGTGGGAGGGCCCAAGGACAATTCCATCTTGCACCTCTTTTTTCTTTTCTTTTTCTTTGCGTCATGTGCTGTTTGGGGAGGGTTTTTTGGAAGGGCCATCCTGCGTGACACTGCAGTGCCACTCCTAGATGGGCCCGGTGTTTGTGTCGGCCACTAGGGTCGCTTATCTTACTCACACAGTCAGCTACCTCATTGCGCCTCTTTTTTTCTTTGCGTCATGTGCTGTTTGGGGAGGGTTTTTTGGAAGGGACATCCTGCGTGACACTGCAGTGCCACTCCTAGATGGGCCCGGTGTTTGTGTCGGCCACTAGGGTCGCTTATCTTACTCACACAGTCAGCTACCTCATTGCGCCTCTTTTTTTCTTTGCGTCATGTGCTGTTTGGGGAGGGTTTTTTGGAAGGGACATCCTGCGTGACACTGCAGTGCCACTCCTAGATGGGCCCGGTGTTTCTGTCGGCCACTAGGGTCGCTTATCTTACTCACACAGTCAGCTACCTCATTGCGCCTCTTTTTTTCTTTGCGTCATGTGCTGTTTGGGGAGGGTTTTTTGGAAGGGACATCCTGCGTGACACTGCAGTGCCACTCCTAGATGGGCCCGGTGTTTGTGTCGGCCACTAGGGTCGCTTATCTTACTCACACAGTCAGCTACCTCATTGCGCCTCTTTTTTTCTTTGCGTCATGTGCTGTTTGGGGAGGGTTTTTTGGAAGGGACATCCTGCGTGACACTGCAGTGCCACTCCTAGATGGGCCCGGTGTTTGTGTCGGCCACTAGGGTCGCTTATCTTACTCACACAGTCAGCTACCTCATTGCGCCTCTTTTTTTCTTTGCGTCATGTGCTGTTTGGGGAGGGTTTTTTGGAAGGGACATCCTGCGTGACACTGCAGTGCCACTCCTAGATGGGCCCGGTGTTTGTGTCGGCCACTAGGGTCGCTTATCTTACTCACACAATCAGCTACCTCATTGCGCCTCTTTTTTTCTTTGCGTCATGTGCTGTTTGGGGAGGGTTTTTTGGAAGGGCCATCCTGCGTGACACTGCAGTGCCACTCCTAGATGGGCCCGGTGTTTGTGTCGGCCACTAGGGTCGCTTATCTTACTCACACAGTCAGCTACCTCATTGCGCCTCTTTTTTTCTTTGCGTCATGTGCTGTTTGGGGAGGGTTTTTTGGAAGGGACATCCTGCGTGACACTGCAGTGCCACTCCTAGATGGGCCCGGTGTTTGTGTCGGCCACTAGGGTCGCTTATCTTACTCACACAGTCAGCTACCTCATTGCGCCTCTTTTTTTCTTTGCGTCATGTGCTTTTTGGGGAGGGTTTTTTGGAAGGGACATCCTGCGTGACACTGCAGTGACACTCCTAGATGGGCCCGGTGTTTGTGTCGGCCACTAGGGTCGCTTATCTTACTCACACAGTCAGCTACCTCATTGCGCCTCTTTTTTTCTTTGCGTCATGTGCTGTTTGGGGAGGGTTTTTTGGAAGGGACATCCTGCGTGACACTGCAGTGCCACTCCTAGATGGGCCCGGTGTTTGTGTCGGCCACTAGGGTCGCTAATCTTACTCACACAGCTACCTCATTGCGCCTCTTTTTTTCTTTGCGTCATGTGCTGTTTGGGGAGGGTTTTTTGGAAGGGACATCCTGCGTGACACTGCAGTGCCACTCCTAGATGGGCCCGGTGTTTGTGTCGGCCACTAGGGTCGCTTATCTTACTCACACAGCGACCTCGGTGCAAATTTTAGGACTAAAAATAATATTGTGAGGTGTGAGGTATTCAGAATAGACTGAAAATGAGTGGAAATTATGGTTTTTGAGGTTAATAATACTTTGGGATCAAAATGACCCCCAAATTCTATGATTTAAGCTGTTTTTTAGGGTTTTTTGAAAAAAACACCCGAATCCAAAACACACCCGAATCCGACAAAAAAAATTCGGTGAGGTTTTGCCAAAACGCGGTCGAACCCAAAACACGGCCGCGGAACCGAACCCAAAACCAAAACACAAAACCCGAAAAATTTCAGGCGCTCATCTCTAAAAATAACACATCCTAGATCTGAATGAATGAAATATTCTTATTAAATACTTTGTTCTTTACACACACTACTGAGCCTCATTTTGACATGTTTTAAGGACATTACATCAAAGTTGGATCAGCCTGTAGTGTGTTTTTCCACTTTAATTTTGAGGGTGACTCCAAATCCAGACCTCCATGGGTTAATAAATTTGATTTCCATTGATAATTTTTGTGTGATTTTGTTGTCAGCACATTCAACTATGTAAAGAACAAAGTATTTAATAAGAATATTTCATTAATTCAAATCTAGGATGTGTTATTTTAGTGTTCCCTTTATTTTTTTGAGCAGTGTATATATATATATATATATATATATATGTGTGCGTGTGTGTATTATGTATGTGGCTCTGCACATGCCAGACAGCCGACGGCTATCTTTAGCTAGCGATCGCCTCTGCCTGTTTGCCAGGCAGAAGCGGTCGCTGGGCAGGACAGTGGCATTAAGCCACCGTTTAGGGGGCGCGGTCCGGCCAACGCAGGCATGGCCAGACCATGCGGTGGGCAGGCCGTGGCAGCTGCGTGACATCACACGCAGCCGCTGCGACCCGGGCAGCGACGAGTAGCTCCCGGCCAGCGCGCAGAATCTGTGCTGGCTGGGAGCTACTCCTGAAGTACAAAAGCATCGCTGCTGTGCGATGCTTTAATACTTCTGCGGCGGGGCGGGCTAGCCCTGTGCTGGGCGTCCCCCCGCATGTCAGTGTGCCTGATCGTAGCTGTGCTGAATTCAGCACAGCTACGATCAACTCTGAATCACCCCCATAGGGTGGTGAATCAGATAAGAGAGGTGCTAAATCTGCCTAGCATCAAGCTACTCCCCCCAACATTCCCATAGGACAGGAAAAAAACACAGTTAACAGTCACAGTCTTAAAGAGTAAACAACACCAACACATTAAACAGGCAATACACAGAAAAACACCTCATGGTTTAATCTTCATGTTTACTTCAATTCAAAACCTAATGTACTTCCCAATATTGAACAACTTCTGACTGCTCAATCATCTTCAGCTAATGTAGAAAGAATTTTTTCTTCTTTTGGTTTAGTTCATTCGAAGCTTTGAAACAGACTGGGAACTGAAAGGGAATCTAAACTAGTGTTTTTATTCAAAATGTTTAATGCCAGTGACATATCCAGTGCTAATGCTTAACTCCTTCTTTTTTTGTGTTTGTGCGTTTCTCAGAAAAGTACTTTTGCATGTTTTAATTATATTTAGTCTAAAATTGGTTTTATTGAAAGATCTCAAATAAATCATATCAAAGCCTAATAACTTTGGATTGTTAATGTTAGAAAGCGTTAAAACATGGTTAATCAAGGTTTCTAATATATAGCAATGTTTCACAGTATTATAACAAACAGGATTACATATTTTTTTTCATTCAAAATTGGTTTAAACCCCAAAAAACGGTTTAACCCCCCTTGTTTTTTTTTTTAAAGCTGTTTTTCTTTTCAACTCTGCTCTAGATCTATTACATCAAGTGAACAAAAGTGCGCTACCTTCGGAAGAGAAATGTCACCTGAGAGCTGTTCTAACCTCAACAAATGGATATGTGAAAAGGACATTTCTCGTTATTTAACATGAAACTTTATTTTTTTTGTAAAATATCATGTTTGTTATAGAATGTACTGTATATGTTATACAAAATGATATTTTCAGAATCTGTTGGATCAAGTTAATATGCACAATAAATGGTACATTTTATATATAAGTTACAATTTTAATATACAAACATCTAATTATTATTCTGCAATTACTAGCAATAAAACTGTCAGAATTTATACAGTTGTTTTTGTATAAAATATATTTATAAAGGGCCTATTGTGTGCTGCCGCAGGGGGTGTAATCGGTGCCAGAGTACTTCACCCTGTGTGGGCAGGGGGTTGTGGTGGCATACTTCATCATTTCACTACCTCCCCATACTATATCTCCGCACCATGGGCCTAATTCATCATGAGCTATAGTTGTGCGACTATTCACACAACTACAACTAATTACACTAACATGTGGTGGACCGCCCAGCAAAGGGCATGTCCGTCCCACATGCCCCCCCCTACCCCTCGGAGTGAGGGTGTCTGGGGGAAGGGACAGATGTAGGGGTGAGGTGCCTGGAAGAAGGGACAGGGTGTAGGGGTGAGGGTGCCTGGAAGAAGGGACAGGATATAGGGATGAGGGTGCCTGGAGGAAAGAACAGGGTATACATACACACATGTACACTGTATACATACACAGTATGCACTCATAGATAGACACACACAGTATACATGCATACATACATATCATACGCACACACACACACACACACACACACACACACACACACACACACACACACACACACACACACCATTAAAAGGAAGCACAGCCCCCCTACCCATCCACATGCTACTCGCACTGCTGCAGTTACAGGAACAGCATGTAACGACCACCAGCCTCTCCTTCACCCCAGGGATATGTGGCACGTACCGTCCTGGAGTCAGTGACAGGCTGACAGCACGGTTGGTTCTATATCGGAGAGGGAGGAGGGACCTTCAGACGGACCTAGGGGAGGAGACCCGTCACCAGGGGGAGGAGCTATGGCCGAACAAGGTACCCGAAAAGTACCCTCGCGGGCTCGCTTCGCTCGCCACGCTTCGGGCACGGTGGCTCGCTATGCTTCGCTCGCCACCTAATTACTAAAGGTAATAGTTGGTGGCGTGGATACTAGAGCAACTGTACCGCTGGCGTAGCTCCTCCCCCTTTTGCCATGGCTCCTCCCCCTGACGGAAAAGGTCCCTTAGGCCACTTGGATCTAGCCTCAACCCTGACAGCACCATACACAGCTTTGTCCGGCTTTTGAGCATCCGGTAGAAACCGTCAGAGTCTGTCACACAGGACGGCTTTGAGCCGTGTGTGATGCTGTGCGCATGCGCAGCATTAGACACGGCTTGGGAAAAAACCGTTGTGTGTGAAAGCTCCCCTTCACACACACGGTTTACTGGCAGCAAAGACAGCCAGGCGCCCGCCCAGCAGCCGGGCCTTCCAGTGGTGAGACCCGGCTGCAACCCGGCAGCTGGGCCGGGACCGTGCCGTGTGTAAGGACACATTGCGCTGAATGTGTATTTACATCACGGCAGCGGTTTAAAGCCGGCCGGGTATTTGCCGGGCGGCGCCAGCCGCCTCGTGTGTTTCGGCCCTGAGGGTGCAGTGTGCCTGAGCTCCTCCTTACTGAATACACACGTCACACACGTACAAAAATTGGTTAGCAGCGACGATAGAAACGGTCACACACTGAGGATATAGTAGTGGTAGTATAGTTGTGATGCACAACGTAGCAATATCTTACTTTATCGTTATCCCACATTTTGTGATTGACACACAAATCTCTGTCAGCAAAAAATAGAATTGGTCACACACTGAAGATATAATACTGGCAGTATAGTTGTGACGCATGACTTAGCAATATTTTACTTTATCGTTATCCCACACTTTGTGATTGACGCACAAGTCTCTGTCAGCAAAAAAAAGAATAGGTCACACACTGGGGGCCTAATTCAGTCCTGATCGCAGCCTGTAGCCCTATGTGGTGTGCGTGCATGCAGCGGCCGCACTGCACTTGCTCACACAGTGAGATGCAAAAGCAAGCAGAGGCAGTCGCAGGGCGGGAGGGGGCATGCCAACGTTATTTGAACACCGTTGGGGGCATTGCTGTGGCGAGCCGCGGTGTCTTCGCGAAATCACACACAGCCGCTGTGACCCAAAACATGGCGGGTAGCCGCCTGCCTCCGCAGCTAGGCTGTGTAGGCAAGGAGCTACTCGGTGGGTGCAAAAGCATCTCCACCGTGCGATGCTTTTGCACCTCTGCGGGGGGATAGGGCTTGGCATGCGGATCGGACTAGCCCTGTGCTGGGCATCCCCTTGCATGCCTCTGATTTTGATTGTAGATGTGCGTTTTTTCGCACATCTACGTTTTGCTCTGAATCACCCCTTGAGGTTGCACGTCCACACTGTGCACTCTCCAATGCCGAAGTGAATATGGCGCAGAGACACGGGGGTTATATAGAATCCAAAACCTACATGAGAATCCGACAGTGGGATGATGACGTTTTGCCTCGATGTCGTAGTCTAGGCGGGTGGGAAAACTCAAGCCGGATTCGTATCCCGGCTCGGATCGGCAAATTCGGGTTGGTACAGTTCTCCGAGAACCGAACCCGATTATCTGTAGTTATAATGTTAGAGAAACTTCAGTTTAATGTGTTTAAGACCCCTAGAGCCCTGATAGATTGTTTTGAAGCCTAAAACAGGCCCCCCGCTGTTCCCTTAGTACTTTATTTTTTGTTTGTTCGGAGAGAATCTCTGTGATCAGTTAAAAAAGAAAAATAGAATTCCGTTAAAAGTTAGGGACACTGACTGGCCCTCCTTTCAAGGGAAGGTCTATGTTAGGGGCAACGTAAGATTTAGAGGTTCCAAGGATCGCAGGTGTCCGCGGAAGAAATGTCTGGCAGAAGAAAAGACCATGGACCACTTCTTTCTGTGGTGTCCCTTTAACATAGGAGTTTATAAGGAAGTTTCAAAAACCTTAGGTATTTTTTGCCAATCGGGGCTGGGTTACCCGGAATGGGGCTATGGGACATTCAAAAGGTATGAGGCTTTTGAGTTGAGCACTGTTTTTCTAGTAAGTCTAGCAGTTAGGTATCATGTATGGAATGCACGGTGTCAAGTATCTCTGAGGGGCAAAGTCCTTCCCTGTAGGGAGGTGGTAGCTTTAATTCTGCACGAGGTGAGGAGGATGATGGAGCTGGAGAGGGGGAGGTTAAACTTTGTCGACTGGTCCCGCTTGTGGCGCCAGTTGAAGTCCCCTTAGTGGGTGTTGGATGACTTCCCTCTTTCCAGTCTGATGACTGATACTGTTTTTGCACTTTCAAATCTTTTTAGTTTTGTATAACTATTTTTGAGGAAATGGTTTGCATGTATTGGATGGGCTATAAATATGCTCTATTCTTTCTTTGTTTAGTGTTGGTAGTCTTGTTTGAAAGGACAGTGAGTGGGAATGTGTGGGGGCTGAAAGGGTATGAATGGGAATGAATGTATGATGGTGGAGGGAGAAGGCATGGGTGAGAGTTTGGAGTTAAGTATGTGCTCCTGGACACAGAAAGGGACAGGAGAGAGGAGGTTTAGAATAAAGATTGCCTAAAAATGTAGAATCTAGAGGAGGATTCAGAAGGGAAGGGTTTTGGTGGAAAGAGAGGGAATAAAGAAGTTGTTTTTGTTCTTTTCTTGTTTAAATATAATTTATAATTATATGGTATATGTAAAAATTTTGGTTTAATTTGTGTTCAGAACTACATATGAGATATGCTGTTACCTTATTTTCTCATTGAAATTGTAAAAATGTAAATATGTGTTTGCAATTTTAAATAAAAAACATTCCATTAGTACTTTATATATACACCGGTACTTAGGTTGCCACCAGATAGATCAAGCTACAGCAGTAGGGGATTACGTAATTGACTGGTGATCTTAAATTACAAATACACAGACTTACTGGAGGATGAGAGGATAAGTCCAGGTTGGTACTGGCTCCCAGCTTGGAGCAGATGTGACACGGTGAGGTGGAACAACAATGAGGGATACACGAGATGGGTAGGCACAAGGGCAAGACTGAGCTGCACACAAGAGCTAGCCAGGACTTCCAACTGACTTAGAATCACGAGCAAGACATCCGGGAGAGATACACTGACACTTTTGCAGCATTGTCTGCTAGCCGGCCGGCGCACATTCAATACAACACCCCAGCGCTAAGGGGGAATACAACGGACTCCACACTGCAGCCTGAGAACACAGGCAGAGCCACAAGTGAGAGGAGCAGCTGTGAGAGGTAATTGGTGCTTTGCATGGTGCACCTAAAAGAACTGTTTACATACCAACCAACAGCTCATTTGGTGTCATTCAAGTGCTGGGAGGATTTGCTTTTTACCAACACGGCAAATATCCTACCCTGGTTTGGCACGCAATAAGAACTGCATACCATCTTTGAATTGATTGGTAGAGGTGCATGCTGTACCCATAAAGAACTGTGTTGGAATTATCTACAGTGGGACTTTAATTTGCAAATTTCATCGATCCATTTGCCTCCAGAAAGGATAGAGTGATACCTCTGCAATATAACACTGCAGCATTATTATATTCATCAGCTCCTTAAAGGGATAAGCTATATTGATTTTCTTAGTAGTCAATTAGATTATATGTATATTTTAAAGAATACTGGCCGGTATTTACATGTGTTATTGTGAAATTTTGTTTTAACTATATAAAAAACGTCAAAGCAATTAGCGCTGTCTCACATTCTCTTTTTTCTGTTATCAAATTTGGGGGAATTGGAACTTAATCCCCGAGACTAGCTGCTAATACTTTGTGGGCGGTGGCGCCAGGTGTATACAGTTTTTGTATGACTTAGAATTTGGCAGAGTATCCACAGGTTGAGCAGGGTATATGAAATGGATCAGCAGTTTACACAGTAGTGCTTTCTATAATGAGCACTGAGGGAGTAGCGAACCGTGAATATAAAAGGGAGCTGAACCAATTAGTAACAGTTAGCAACAGGAAGAGAGCGAGCCACTGATCGCTAAGGGTGTACAGCTGCATAACTGCACATTCAGCATGTCCAGCACATCCTGGCTGTCAAGTGGAATGCGCCTAATACTAAAGTCAGTAATTACCCTGCTTCTTGGTTGTCTAGCACCGGTGAAAGCAGTCTACGTGCGGTGTCCTGGTTGCCAAGCTCCCGGTGGTTAAGGGGGGGCATTTCGGCCACAGCGTCCTGTTTGCTAAGCGCCAGGTGGGGACCATCAGCCCTTGCAACAAGGAGAGATGCAGCATCCTGATCACACGGCAATGACTGGGGCCTGCATCTGGTACGGGCCGCATGGTGGACCTTAACAGGGTTAAGGGATAGGTGTAGAAGTGATGGTGCCTGGAAGAAGGTACAGGATGCAGCGTTGAGAGTGTCTGGGTGAATGGACAGGTGTAGACACGAGCGTGCCTGGGTGAAGGGACAGGTGTAGGAATGAGTGTGCTTGGTAGAAGGGGCAGGGTGTAGGGGTGAGAGTGCCTGGATGAAGGGACAGGTGTAGGAGCAAGGGTGCCTGTGTTAAGGAACAGATGTAGGGGTGAGGGTGCCTGGAAGAGAGGACAGGGTGTAGGGGTGAGGGAGCCTGGATGAAGGGGCAGGGTGTAGGGGTGAGGGTGCCTGGAAGAATTGACTGGGTTTAGGGGTGAGGGTGCCTGTGTGAAGGGACAGATGGAGGGGTTTGGGTGTCTTGAAGAAGGGATGGGGTGTAGGGGTGAGGGTGCCTAGGTGAAGGGACAGGTGTAGGAGTGAGGGTGCCCGGATGAAGGGACAGGTGTAGGAGTGAGGGTGCCTGGATGAAGGGACAGATTTAGGGATGAGGGTGCCTGGGTGAAGGGACGGATGTAGGAGCAAGGGTGCTTGGTAGAAGGGTCAGGGTGTAGTGGTGAGGGCATCTGTGAGAAGGGACAGATATAGGGGTGAGGGTGCCTGTATGAAGGGACAGATGTAGGGGTAAGGGTGCATGGAAGAAAGAACAGGATGTAGAGGGGAGGATGCCTGGAAGAAGAGACAGATGTAGGAGTGAGGGTGCCATTACCTGAAATAAGGCACAGTGTGTAGGTTTGAGGATGCCTGGAAGAAGGAAAAGGGTGTAGAGGTGAGGGTGCCTGAAAAAATGGACAGGTGTAGGGGTGAGGGCGCCTGTGTGAAGAGACAGATGTAGGGGAAGGGACATATGCCTGGGAGAGACAGGTGTAGGAGTGAGGGTGCCTGGGTGAAGGGACAGGTATAGGGGTGAGGTTGCCTGGGTGAAGGGACAGGTGTAGGAGCAAGGGCACTTGGTAGAAGGGGCAGGGTGTAGGGGTGAGGGTGTCCAGGAGAAGGGACAGATGTAGGGGTGAGGATGCCTGGAAGAAGGGACAGGGTGCAGGGAAGAAGGGACGGGTGTAGGAGTGAGGTTGCCTGTGCAAAGGGACAGATGTAGGGGTGAGGGTGCCTGGAAGAAGGTGCAGGGGTGAGGGTGCCTGGATGAAGAAACAGGTGAAGGAGCAAGAGTGCCTGTGTGAAGGGACAGATGTAGGGATGAGGGGGCCTGGAAGAAGGGACTGGGTTTAGGGGTGAGGGTGCCTGTGTGAAGGGACAGATGGAGGGGTTTGGGTGTCTTGAAGAAGGGATGGGGTGTAGGGGTGAGGGTGCCTAGGTGAAGGGACAGGTGTAGGAGTGAGGGTGCCCGGATGAAGGGACAGGTGTAGGAGTGAGGGTGCCTGGATGAAGGGACAGATTTAGGGATGAGGGTGCCTGGGTGAAGGGACGGATGTAGGAGCAAGGGTGCTTGGTAGAAGGGTCAGGGTGTAGTGGTGAGGGCATCTGTGAGAAGGGACAGATATAGGGGTGAGGGTGCCTGTATGAAGGGACAGATGTAGGGGTAAGGGTGCATGGAAGAAAGAACAGGATGTAGAGGGGAGGATGCCTGGAAGAAGAGACAGATGTAGGAGTGAGGGTGCCATTACCTGAAATAAGGCACAGTGTGTAGGTTTGAGGATGCCTGGAAGAAGGAAAAGGGTGTAGAGGTGAGGGTGCCTGAAAAAATGGACAGGTGTAGGGGTGAGGGCGCCTGTGTGAAGAGACAGATGTAGGGGAAGGGGCATATGCCTGGGAGAGACAGGTGTAGGAGTGAGGGTGCCTGGGTGAAGGGACAGGTATAGGGGTGAGGTTGCCTGGGTGAAGGGACAGGTGTAGGAGCAAGGGCACTTGGTAGAAGGGGCAGGGTGTAGGGGTGAGGGTGTCCAGGAGAAGGGACAGATGTAGGGGTGAGGATGCCTGGAAGAAGGGACAGGGTGCAGGGAAGAAGGGATGGGTGTAGGAGTGAGGTTGCCTGTGCAAAGGGACAGATGTAGGGCTGAGGGTGCCTGGAAGAAGGTGCAGGGGTGAGGGTGCCTGGATGAAGAAACAGGTGAAGGAGCAAGAGTGCCTGTGTGAAGGGACAGATGTAGGGATGAGGGGGCCTGGAAGAAGGGACAGGGTGTAGGGGTGAAGGTGCCTGGATGAAGCAGGAGGTGTATGAGAGAGGGTGTCTGTGTCAAGAGATAGATGAAGGAGTGAGGGTGCATGGAAGAAAGAACAGGGTGTTGAGGATGCCTGGAAGAAGGGACAGCAGTAGGAGTAAGGGTGCCATTGCCTGAAAGAAGGCACAGGGTGTAGGGGTGAGGGAGCCTGGAAGAAGGAAAAGGGTGTAGGGGTGAGGATGCCTGGAAAAAGGGACAGATGTAGGGGTGATGGTGCCTGTGTGATGGGACAGATGTAGGGGTGAGGGTGCCTGGAAGAAGGGATAGGGTGTAGGGATGAGGGTGTCTGGATGAAGAGATAAGAGTGTAGGAGTGTCGGGGCCTGAAAGAAGGGACTCCGTGTAGGGGTGGGGGAGCCTGTAAGAAGTGACAGGTGTTGGAGTGAGGGTGCCTAGGTGAAGGAATAGAGAGTAGGAATGAGGGTGTCTGGGTGAAGGGATAGGCATAGGAGGGAGGGTGCCTGGATGAAGGGACAGGTGTAGGGGCGAGGGTGCCTGGATAAAGGGAAGCAGTGTAGGGGTGTGAGAGTATCCAAATGAAGTGATATTATAAAGCTTATATTAATTACTTTAGTATGTGCCATACGCTGTTCCCAGCTGAGCTTGGTAGTTGAACCCTTTCAGTGGTATGCCCAGAAATCTTCAGCGCAGACTACCCCGCAAGATTTTCGGCCATGCTACTTACTGATTCTCCGGGGACAGCAATGCAGCGTGTCGGTGTTCGGGAATCAGCATAAGCTATTATGGAGTTAAGCCTGCAACCCGGACTCCTATTGGCTGTATACTAGTTTATGCTGATTCCCGGGCACCTTACACGGTGCACGGCTGTCTCCGGAGAATCAGCCACTAATACCCCTTTCACACAGCCCAAAATTTCCCGGGTTATTGCACATGAACGCGCACCAACCCGGGAAATTTCTCGGTGTGAAAGGGTACAGGGTCAAAATCCCGGGATTCCTGCCCCCGGCATTTCAACCCTGCAATCGACCAGGGTTGGTCCCGGGATCCTCCCGGGAACCTGGTCTGTGTGAACGGGAGCCGGGTCAATGCGCCCCGGCTCCCGTTCACTTTCAATATAGCAGGTGGCGCTTGGAGATCATGTGATCTCTTGCGTTGCCCCTGCCGCGTCACCGCTGACGTCAGCAACCCGGCAATATGCCGGGCTACTGACTGCGGTAAGTAAAGGGTCTTACCCGGGAATGTCCCTGCATGATCCAGGGACCGTATTCCCGGGTAAGACCCCTGCATATCTGGTGTGAAAGGGGTATTATTAGGACTGACACTGGTGATGCCCACGGGTGTTCCCCGGTGGGTGATCGCCCCTCTTCACTTCCCCACCGGCACTTATACCTCTGCATCCCGGGAATATAAAACAGACCATGGTAAATATGTATTTTTTTTAGCTAAAAACCCACTGTTTTAGGGGTTTTTCTTACAATGAGCACTCACGCTGGAGATACCCGCGGGTGTTTCCCCATGGGCAATCGCCCCTCTGCGCTTCCTTCCTCCCCGGTACTTTAACGCCTGCACTCCCACAATTTATAAACACACCATGGGAGGTGTGCACTTTTTAATAAAACCCACCACTGAAGAGGTTAATCGTGTGAGGGGTTCCCTGGATGAAAAGCTTTGGTGACCAATGATTGGGTACTTTCTCTGTTAGCAGCAGCTTTACTTCATGACAATTAGGAATTCCTTTCCCAGGATGATGGCTGTGAGGGTGAACTAGGGTTGCAGAGCACCGTTGACTCCAAGCTAATGTAATGGCTGCCGGCATAGCCCTTGCAGCCATCACAGTAGCTTGGAGTCAACGGTCTTGGGCCCCAATGCTGTTTATGCAGATTCCCTCGCGGAATGGCCATTTGCATATAAATCTGCTTAAAATGTTCCTCCTAAAATGGCCGCTGCCTCAGAGGAGACAGATGCTAGAGGTCATACTTGACTTTTAGCATCTGCCAGGGAACACAGCGCTATAGCGTTACATGGAAGTTCCGGGAGTGCTCAGCTCTGGTGCCAACGGGAGAAGATGCAACTTTCTACAAAGCTGCATCTTCTGCCATGATACCCCTTGCAATGCACATTACATTCCTGGCAATGAGCATAACACTCCTGGCAATGAGCATGACACCCAGAGCATGAAACCCCTGGCAACAAGCATAACACCCCTAACAATGAGCATGACACCCCTGGCAACAAGACTTACACCCCTGGCAATAATCATGATACCCAGAGCATGAAATCACTGGCAATGGCATGAAACCCCTGGCAACGAGCATGGAACCGAGAGTATGAAACCCCCTGCAACAAGCATAGAACCTAGAGCATAAACCACTGGCAACAAGCGTGGAACCTAGAGCATGCCCTGGCAACAAGTAGGTAATTTAATAGTAATTTGAAGCCTTACTTTAGGGCATAATGTGTATATGGCATTACAGTGTGTGACATAATATGTCACAGGCATTACAGTCTGTTGCAGAATGTGTCAGGGGCATTGTGGTGTGTGGCATAATGTATCATGGGCATTACAGTGCATGACATAATGTATCACGGACACTGCGGTATGTTGCATAATGTGTAGGGGGCATTGTGGTGTGTGGCATAATGTATCATGGACATTGCGGTGTGTGGTATAATGTGTCGGGGGCATTGTGGTGTGTGGTATAATGTGTCGGGGGCATTGTGGTGTGTGGCATGATGTATCATGGTCATTACGGTGTGTGGCATAATGTATCACGGGCATTGTGGTGTGTGAAATAATGTGTCAGCGGCATTGTGGTGCATGGCATAATGTGTCAGGGGCATTGCAGTTCGTGGCATATTGTGTAATGGGCATTACAGTGTGTGGCATATTGTGTAATGGCCATTATGGTGCATGGCATAATGTATAAGGGGCATTATGGTGTGTGGTATAATGTGTCACGGCACACAGCTGCAGCTCCATCTGCCCCATTGTTAATACAGCCCCCCATATATATATATATAGAGAGAGAGAGAGAGAGAGAGAGAGAGAGAGAGACATGGCACTCACAGGTCTTCAAAAGTCAGGATCACTGTTTAAATTATCAGCATTCCCGCTGTTAAGCTTGTCAACGTTTCATTTTAATTCCATAAAATTTCGTCAAGACATGGGGCACATGTACTAAGCAGTGATAAAAGTGGAGAAGTGAGCCAGTGGAGAAGTTGCCCGTGGCAACCAATCAACTGCTCTGTATATTTGTATAGTATGCAAATTATAAATTATAATTCAATGCTGATTGGTTGATGGGCAAACTCTCCACTGGCTCACTTCTCTACTTTTATTACTGCTTAGTACATGTCCCCCATACAAAGAAAATGAGCATTGTCCTACCTTATATAACCAGATAAGAGAGAGGGCCCCATCCAGACCGCCACCATGCACTGCGTACACGCCGTTGGAGGCCGATGACGTCACCAGCCGCAACATGCGCTAACCAGTGCCGTTACCATGGAAACCCGCTGGATGGGTCAGGCAGTGATGAAAGAAAAAACAGTGAGAAAAACATACATGCTCATTTTAAAATGACCACAAGATGGCAGCAAAGAGAGGTTTTGAACTACAGATAACCATCATAAGAGAGTCTAATGGTTAACAAATACGAGGGGGTTGTTCCTGTGACATGCTGAGCAAAAAATTATTATTATTAAATATTAATACAGTGACAAATTATTATTAATGATATAGTGACAACACACCTATAGGTATCAGGAATCATGTCATAATTAACAGGGCCGGTACTAGACCTTGTGGCTCCCAGTGCGAAATTTTCCTTTGGCGCTCCCCCCCCCATTCAAAACAGGGACAGTGCATGCCAAATAGGGGCGTAACTTAATGAGGAATGGGCGTGGCCACATAATTGCACCAATTCACACTACACTGCACAGTGGTGTCCAACAGTCCCATTATCACACAGAAGTACCCCTTATACACATTATGCCATGTGAGAGCCCTTTGCACACATTACTCCACAGTACAGCAGAGCCCCTTATACATATTGCACCAGGTAGAGCAAATCAGAGAGATTGATACTGTTTCCTCACCTGGCTTGCCACAGTCTGCACATTGTGAATTCACTGGCAGTTTTGCAATGTTGGAACTCTTAATAATGAGACTGTCTGAGTAAGACATCCTGAATCACTGTCCACCCTCACTGCCTTAGGTCTGTGTAAAAAAGAATCAGAACCTCTGCCATCGGTGGAATGCAGTGGGACAGTGTCAGACAGTGCAGAAGCAAGCCGCTCTGACCATGCTGTGCCGCCCGCCGCCATGATCATGCTGTGTCGCTGTGCTGCCCGCCTCCCGCCTCAAGCGTGCCCTTATCAGTGCCGACGCGCACCTCCTTCCTCCATGCGGTGCGCGATGACGTGCGCAATGCATCATGGGAAAGTGGGTGGCAGGGAGGGTCAGCGCTGACTGCGCTGTGCTCATTCAGGATACATTAACGCCATGCCCGTCGGTACAAGCGGCAGCGCCCTCATAGATGCGGCGCCCCGGGCAAAAGTCCTGCTTGCCCAGGGCAAGAGCCACTACTGATCATTAAATACCTATATCCAATAAGGAAAAAGTAGTTACATCAAGTTAATTATTTGACTCTCTTATGATGGTTATCTGTAGTACAATACCTGATCATTTTAAAATTAGCATGTATGTTTTTCTCACTATTTTTCTTTAATCACTGCCTGACACGTCCGGCGGGTTTCCATGGTAACGGCACTGGTTAGCCCGCGTCACAGCTCGTGATGTCATTGCCCCCCCAACAGAGTGGGCGCAGTGCATCTGGATGGTGCCCTCTCTCTTCTCTGGTTATATAAGGTACAGTAGGACAATGCTCCTTTTCTTTGTATGTCCTGACGAAATTTTATGGAAATAAAATTAAACGTTGACAAGCTTAACAGCGGGAATGCTGATCATTTAAACAGTGATGCTGACTTTGGAAGACCTGTGAGTGTCGTGTTTCTCTTTCTCCTTCTCTATTGATATCCCTTGCCGGCACCCAGACACACGACTTTCTTTGATAATAGAAGTGCTAGTCATCTATACAGTGTATATATATATATATATATATATACATCTGGTGGACAAGGCACTCCAATAAGCTTAATCAAAGAAAAGGCCGGTGCCTCCGTAAAACAAAGTAATTGAAGCAAAGAGAGACGTGGCACTCACGGCAGCTTTCAATAATCACAACCACAGCAATCAATTGTAGCAGAACAACGTTTCAGTGCCACCCCACTGTCGTCAGGCTTTATTGATAAATAATAATAAATAATTTATAAATAAATAACAATAATAAAGCCTGACGACAGTGGGGTGCCACTGAAACGTTGCTCTGCTACAATTGATTGCTGTAGTTGTGATTATTGAAAGCTGCCGTGAGTGCCACGTCTCTCTTTGCTATATATATATATATATATATATATATTAGAGATGAGCGGGTTCGGTTCCTCAAGATCCAAACCCCCCCCCGAACTTCACCTATTTTACACGGTACCGAGGCCGCCTCCGATCTTCCCGCCTAGCTCGGTTAACCCGAGCGCTCCCGGATGTCATTACCCGCTGTTGTATTCTCACGAGATTCGTATTGCATATATAAAGAGCCGCGCGTCGCCTCCATTTTCACTTGTGCATTGGAGATGATAGCGAGAGGACGTGGCTGCGTTCTCTCAGTTTCTGTGTTCAATGTGCTGCAAATATCTGTGCTCAGTGTGCTGCAAATATCTGTGCTCAGTGTGCTGCAAATATCTACGTTCTCTGCCTGAAAACGCTCTGTGTCGTCAAGTATACTATCTATATCTGTGCTGCATTGTAGTTGTGCGCAGTATATAGTAGGAGGACAGTGCAGAATTTTGCTGACCACCAGTATATATATAGCAGTACGGTACAGTAGTCCATTGCTCTACCTCTGTGTCGTCAAGTATACTATCTATATCTGTGCTGTATTGTAGTTGTGCGCAGTATATAGTAGGAGGACAGTGCAGAATTTTGCTGACCACCAGTATATATATAGCAGTACGGTACAGTAGTCGATTACTCTACCTCTGTGTCGTCAAGTATACTATCCATATATGTGCTGCATTGTAGTTGTGCGCAGTATATAGTAGAAGGACAGAGCAGAATTTTGCTGACCACCAGTATATATATAGCAGTACGGTACAGTAGTCCATTGCTGTACCTCCGTGTCTTCAAGTATACTATCCATATCTGTGCTGCATTGTAGTTGTGCGCAGTATATAGTAGGAGGAAAGTGTAGAATTTTGCTGACCACCAGTATATATATAGCAGAATGGTACAGTAGTCCATTACTCTACCTCTGTGTCGTCAAGTATACTATCCATATCTGTGCTGCATTGTAGTTGTGCGCAGTATATATAGTAGGAGGACAGTGCAGAATTTTGCTGACCACCAGTATATATATAGCAGTACGGTGCAGTAGTCCATTGCTCTACCTTTGTGTCGTCAAGTGTACAATCCATATCTGTGTTGCATTGTAGTTGTGCGCAGTATATATAGTAGGAGGACAGTGCAGAATTTTGCTGATCACCAGTATATATATAGCAGTACGGTACAGAAGTCCATTGCTCTACCTCTGTGTCGTCAAGTATACTATCAATATCTGTGCTGCATTGTAGTTGTGCGCAGTATATAGTAGGAGGACAGTGCAGAATTTTTCTGACCACCAGTATATATATAGCAGTACAGTAAAGTAGTCCATTTCTCTACCTCTGTGTCGTCAAGTATACTATCCATATCTGTGCTGCATTGTAGTTGTGCGCAGTATATATAGTAGGAGGACAGTGCAGAATTTTGCTGACCACCAGTATATATATAGCAGTACGGTACAGAAGTCCATTGCTCTACCTCTGTGTCGTCAAGTATACTATCCATATATGTGCTGCATTGTAGTTGTGCGCAGTATATATAGTAGGAAGACGGAAGACAGTGCAGATTTTTGCTGACCACCAGTATATATATATATATATATATATATATAGCAATATGGTACAGTAGTCCATTGCTCTACCTCTGTGTCGTCAAGTATACTATCCATATCTGTGCTGCATTGTAGTTGTGCGCAGTATATAGTAGGAGGACAGAGCAGAATTTTGCTGACCACCAGTATATATATATAGCAGTACGGTACAGTAGTCCATTGCTCTACCTTTGTGTCGTCAAGTATACTATCCATATCTGTGCTGCATTGTAGTTGTCCGCAGTATATAGTAGGAGGACAGTGCGGAATTTTGCTGACCACCAGTATATATATAGCAGTACGGCACAGTAGTCCATTGCTCTACCTCTGTGTCGTCAAGTATACTATCCATATCTGTGCTGCATTGTAGTTGTGCGCAGTATATAGTAGGAGGACAGAGCAGAATTTTGCTGACCACCAGTATATATATATATATAGCAGTACGGTACAGTAGTCCATTGCTCTACCTCTGTGTCGTCAAGTATACTATCAATATCTGTGCTGCATTGTAGTTGTGCGCAGTATATAGTAGGAGGACAGTGCAGAATTTTGCTGACCACCAGTATATATAGCAGTACGGTACAGTAGTCCATTGCTCCACCTCTGTGTCGTCAAGTATACTATTCATATCTGTGCTGCTTTGTAGTTGTGCGCGGTATATAGTAGGAGGACAGTGCACAATTTTGCTGACCACCAGTATATATATAGCAGTACGGTACAGTAGTCTATTGCTCTACCTCTGTGCCGTCAAGTATACTATCCATATCTGTGCTGCATTGTAGTTGTGCGCAGTACATAGTAGGAGGACAGTGCAGAATTTTGCTGACCACCAGTATAAATATAGTAGTACGGTACAGTAGTCCATTGCTCTACCTCTGTGTCGTCAAGTATACTATCCATATCTGTGCTGCATTGTAGTTGTGCGCAGTATATAGTAGGAGGACAGAGCAGAATTTTGCTGACCACCAGTATATATATATATATAGCAGTACGGTACAGTAGTCCATTGCTCTACCTCTGTGTCGTCAAGTATACTATCAATATCTGTGCTGCATTGTAGTTGTGCGCAGTATATAGTAGGAGGACAGTGCAGAATTTTGCTGACCACCAGTATATATATATAGCAGTACTGTACAGTAGTCCATTGCTCTACCTCTGTGTCGTCAAGTATACTATCCATATCTGTGCTGCATTGTAGTTATGCGCAGTATATAGCAGGATGACAGTGCAGAATTTTGCTGACCACCAGTATATATAGCATTACGGTACAGTAGTCCATTGCTCCACCTCTGTGTCGTCAAGTATACTATTCATATCTGTGCTGCATTGTAGTTGTGCGCGGTATATAGTAGGAGGACAGTGCACAATTTTGCTGACCACCAGTATATATATAGCAGTACGGTACAGTAGTCTATTGCTCTACCTCTGTGTCGTCAAGTATACTATCCATATCTGTGCTGCATTGTAGTTGTGCGCAGTATATAGTAGGAGGACAGTGCAGAATTTTGCTGACCACCAGTATATATATAGCAGGACGGTAAAGTAGTCCATTGCTCTACCTCTGTGTCGTCAAGTATACTATCCATATCTGTGCTGCATTGTAGTTGTGCGCAGTATATATAGTAGGAGGACAGTGCAGAATTTTGCTGACCACCAGTATATATATAGCAGTACTTTAAAGAAGTCCATTGATCTACCACTGTATCATCAAGTATACTATCCATATATGTGCTGCATTGTAGTTGTGCGCAGTATACAGTAGGAGGACAGAGCAGAATTTTGCTGACCACCCGGCTATATATAGCAGTACGGTACAGTAGTCCATTGCTCTACCTCTGTGTCGTCAAGTATACTATCTATATCTGTGCTGCATTGTAGTTGTGCGCAGTATATATTTGGAGGACAGTGCATAATTTTGCTGACCACCAGTATATATATAGCAGTACGGTACAGTAGTCCATTGCTCTACCTCTGTGCCGTCAAGTATACTATCCATATCTGTGCTGCATTGTAGTTGTGCGCAGTACATAGTAGGAGGACAGTGCAGAATTTTGCTGACCACCAGTATAAATATAGTAGTACGGTACAGTAGTCCATTGCTCTACCTCTGTGTCGTCAAGTATACTATCCATATCTGTGCTGCATTGTAGTTGTGCGCAGTATATAGTAGGAGGACAGAGCAGAATTTTGCTGACCACCAGTATATATATATATATAGCAGTACGGTACAGTAGTCCATTGCTCTACCTCTGTGTCGTCAAGTATACTATCAATATCTGTGCTGCATTGTAGTTGTGCGCAGTATATAGTAGGAGGACAGTGCAGAATTTTGCTGACCACCAGTATATATATAGCAGTACTGTACAGTAGTCCATTGCTCTACCTCTGTGTCGTCAAGTATACTATCCATATCTGTGCTGCATTGTAGTTATGCGCAGTATATAGCAGGATGACAGTGCAGAATTTTGCTGACCACCAGTATATATAGCAGTACGGTACAGTAGTCCATTGCTCCACCTCTGTGTCGTCAAGTATACTATTCATATCTGTGCTGCATTGTAGTTGTGCGCGGTATATAGTAGGAGGACAGTGCACAATTTTGCTGACCACCAGTATATATATAGCAGTACGGTACAGTAGTCTATTGCTCTACCTCTGTGTCGTCAAGTATACTATCCATATCTGTGCTGCATTGTAGTTGTGCGCAGTACATAGTAGGAGGACAGTGCAGAATTTTGTTGATCACCAGTATATATATAGCAGTACGGTACAGTAGTCCATTGCTCTACCTCTGTGCCGTCAAGTATATTATCCATATCTGTGCTGCATTGTAGTTGTGTGCAGTATATATAGTAGGAAGACAGTGCAGAATTTTGCTGACCACCAGTATATATATATAGCAGTCCGGTACAGTAGTCCATTGCTCTACCTCTGTGTCGTCAAGTATACTATCTATATCTGTGCTGCATTGTAGTTGTGCGCAGTATATAGTAGGAGGACAGTGCAGAATTTTGCTGACCACCAGTATATATATAGCAGTACGGTACAGTAGTCCATTGCTGTACCTCCGTGTCTTCAAGTATACTATCCATATCTGTGCTGCATTGTAGTTGTGCGCAGTATATAGTAGGAGGACAGTGCAGAATTTTGCTGACCACCAGTATATATATAGCAGTACGGTAAAGTAGTCCATTGCTCTACCTCTGTTTCGTCAAGTATACTATCCATATCTGAGCTGCATTGTAGTTGTGCGCAGTATATATAGTAGGAGGACAGTGCAGAATTTTGCTGACCACCAGTATATATATAGCAGTTCTTTACAGAAGTCCATTGATCTACCACTGTATCATCAAGTATACTATCCATATATGTGCTGCATTGTAGTTGTGCGCAGTATACAGTAGGAGGACAGAGCAGAATTTTGCTGACCACCAGGCTATATATAGCAGTACGGTACAGTAGTCCATTGCTCTGCCTCTGTGTCGTCAAGTATACTATCTATATCTGTGCTGCATTGTAGTTGTGCGCAGTATATAATTGGAGGACAGTGCGGAATTTTGCTGACCACCAGTATATATATAGCAGTACGGTACAGTAGTCCATTGCTCTACCTCTGTGTCGTCAAGTATACTATCCATATCTGTGCTGCATTGTAGTTGTGCGCAGTACATAGTAGGAGGACAGTGCAGAATTTTGCTGACCACCAGTATAAATATAGCAGTACGGTACAGTAGTCCATTGCTCTACCTCTGTGTCGTCAAGTATACTATCCATATCTGTGCTGCATTGTAGTTGTGCGCAGTATATAGTAGGAGGACATAGCAGAATTTTGCTGACCACCAGTATATATATAGCAGTACGGTACAGTAGTCCATTGCTCTACCTCTGTGTCGTCAAGTATACTATCAATATCTGTGCTGCATTGTAGTTGTGCGCAGTATATAGTAGGAGGACAGTGCAGAATTTTGCTGACCACCAGTATATATATAGCAGTACGGTACAGTAGTCCATTGCTCTACCTCTGTGTCGTCAAGTATACTATCCATATCTGTGCTGCATTGTAGTTGTGCGCAGTATATAGCAGGATGACAGTGCAGAATTTTGCTGACCACCAGTATATATATAGCAGTACGGTACAGTAGTCCATTGCTCCACCTCTGTGTCGTCAAGTATACTATTCATATCTGTGCTGCATTGTAGTTGTGCGCGGTATATAGTAGGAGGACAGTGCACAATTTTGCTGACCACCAGTATATATATAGCAGTACGGTACAGTAGTCTATTGCTTTACCTCTGTGTCGTCAAGTATACTATCCATATCTGTGCTACATTGTAGTTGTGCGCAGTACATAGTAGGAGGACAGTGCAGAATTTTGTTGATCACCAGTATATATATAGCAGTACGGTACAGTAGTCCATTGCTCTACCTCTGTGTCGTCAAGTATATTATCCATATCTGTGCTGCATTGTAGTTGTGTGCAGTATATATAGTAGGAAGACAGTGCAGATTTTTGCTGACCACCAGTATATGTATATATATATATATATATATATATATATATATATATATATATAGCAATACGGTACAGTAGTCCATTGCTCTACCTCTGTGTCGTCAAGTATACTATCCATATCTGTGCTGCATTGTAGTTGTTTGTAGTATATATAGTAGGAGGACAGTGCAGAATTTTGCTGACCACCAGTATTAATATAGCAGTACGGTACAGTAGTCCATTGCTCCACCTCTGTGTCGTCAAGTATACTATCCATATCTGTGCTGCATTGTAGTTGTGCGCAGTATATAGTAGGAGGACAGTGCAGAATTTTGCTGACCACCAGTATATATATAGCAGTACGGTACAGTAGGCCATTGCTATTGATATATTACTGGCATAGAATTCCACACATTAAAACATGGAGAACAAAAATGTGGAGGGTAAAATAGGGAAAGATCAAGATCCACTTCCACCTCATGCTGAAGCTGCTGCCACTAGTCATGGCCGAGATGATGAAATGTCATCAACGTCGTCTGCCAAGGCCGATGCCCAATGTCATAGTAGAGAGCATGTAAAATCCAAAAAACAAAAGTTCAGTAAAATGACCCAAAAATCAAAATTAAAAGCGTCTGATGAGAAGCGTAAACTTGCCAATATGCCATTTACGACATGGAGTGGCAAGGAACGGCTGAGGCCCTGTCCTATGTTCATGGCTAGTGGTTCAGCTTCACATAAGGAAAAATTCTTTATTCCATTCTGAATAATTTTTTCCCCCCCATTTTTATTCTTGTTTTCTATTTTTTATTTTTTTATTTTTATATGTTTGTCTAAGTGTCCCACTTGTATGTATATCGGTATTAGGCATAGGATCATACACCCTTACGCATACATCAGGTGTTGACACATATTAAGTTTTAAGTAGGTTTTACCTGTATATATCAGTTTCTGCTGTTATTTCTATCCAGTATTCATTATTTGATACTGTATTAGATATATACTGTATTTATGCTCATAATAATAATAAGAATAATAAAAATGTATAATTTTTCGCACAATCATTTTCCATACTGTTTCTTGTGAGATAGCGCTGGGAGGTAATACCCTTTCCATGAAGTCAGTTCAGACACTGCCAGCCAGTCAGGCTTTTGCAGAAGCAGCTGGAGAGATTGAAGGAGGAGCTAAAACGGAGCGATTCCGATAGGCATGTGGGACTTGTGGATGGAGCCCTTAATTCGCTTAACCAGGATTCACGGGTAGGCAATCTGTTGAAATCAGAGCACTACATTTTGGCCACCGTGCTCGATCCTAGGTTTAAAGCCTACGTTGTGTCTCTCTTTCCGGCAGACACAGTCTGCAGAGGTGCAAAGACCTGCTGGTGAGACACTTGTCAAGTCAAGCGGAACGTGACCCGTCAACAGCTCCTCCTTCACATTCTCCCGCAACTGGGGCTGCAAGGAAAAGGCTGAGAATTCCGAGCCCACCCGCTGGCAGTGATGCAGGGCAGTCTGGAGCGAGTGCTGACATCTGGTCCGGACTGAAGGACCTGCCAACGATTACTGACATGTCGTCTACTGTCACTGCATATGATTCTGTCACCATTGAAAGAATGGTGGAGGATTATATGAGTGACTGTATCCAAGTAGGCAAGTCAGACAGTCCATACCTATACTGGCAGGAAAAAGAGGCAATTTGGAGGCCCTTGCACAAACTGGCTTTATTTTACCTAAGTTGCCCCCCCCCCTCCAGTGTGTACTCCGAAAGAGTGTTTAGTGCAGCCGCTCACCTTGTCAGCAATCGGCGTACGAGGTTACTTCCAGAAAATGTGGAGAAGATGATGTTCATAAAAATGAAACATAATCAATTCCTCCGTGGAGACATTCACCAGCAATTGCCTCCAGAAAGTACACAAGGACCTGAGATGGTGGATTCCAGTGGGGACGAATTAATAATCTGTGAGGAGGGGGATGTACACAGTGAAAGGGGTGAGGAATCGGACGATGAGGAGGAGGTGGACATCTTGCCTCTGTAGAGCCAGTTTGTGCAAGGAGAGATTGATTGCTTCTTTTTTGGTGGGGGCCCAAACCAACCAGTCATTTCAGCCACAGTCGTGTGGCAGACCCTGTCACTGAAATGATGGGTTTGTTAAAGTGTGCATGTCCTGTTTATACAACATAAAGGTGGGTTGTAGGGCCCAAGGTCAATTCCATCTTGCACCTCTTTTTTTTTTATTTATCTCTGCATCATGTGATGTTTGGGGCTAATTTTTTTAAGTGCCATCCTGTCTGACACTGCAGTGCCACTCCTAGATGGGCCAGGTGTTTGTGCCGCCCACTTGGTTCGCTTAGCTTAGTCATCCAGCGACCTCGGTGCAAATTTTAAGACTAAAAATAATATTGTGAGGTGTGAGGTGTTCAGAATAGACTGGAAATGAGTGGAAATTATGGTTATTGAGGTTAATAATACTATGGGATCAAAATCACCCCCAAATTTTATGATTTAAGCTGTTTTTGAGGAGTTTTTGAAAATAAAAACACCCGAATCCAAAACACACCCAAATCCGACAAAAAAAATTCAGGGAGATTTTGCCAAAACGCGTCCGAATCCAAAACATGGCCGCGGAACAGAATCCAAAACCAAAGCACAAAACCACTGCAAAACTCCATTGAAGGGTGCCAGGTCAAAAACTTTTTCAATACAAATCCAACCACACCATGAGGCTCTAGCAGGGGCTATGTTGTAGAAGAGACCAGCACTCCAAAAATATATTCAAACGCTTTTATGCCATTTCGTAATTCATAACAATAGACATTCTGTGCAAATTCAGCAGATTGGAAACATGGCTTAATCAACAACAGGTTTCTCACAAGTCCTGTGCATACTGGGGATCTTCATCCTACCCAGCAGGATCTCCCAACAGCCGTTTCAGCTCCCGCCGTCGTCAGGGGAGTGATTACCATCAGTGAGACAATCTTGCTCTATTTATACCCAATGAATCAAACACAAGTGTGCTCACCTGTCCCTTCAATCTTACTCCTCTCCGCCTAATGATGCTAGAGGGCGCTTGGGTCCGGTCACACAGACGCCGAGGCACCCAGTAATAGCGTCATCCAGCCTTGCCCACCGCTTTAATCGAGATACTTCCGGCATCCCGTCCGTCGCTATGGTAACGGGAACGCCGTCACACCACGTCGGTTCCGGTATGAAAGATAGATAGTGTCTAGTTAGACAGTCAATAGTTAGACACCATATGTTAGACAGACATTAGGTCGACAGGGTCAAAAGGTCGACATTGTCAAAAGGTCGACATGAAAATGGTCGACATGAAAAAAGGTAGTCACCATGTTTTTGGCATTTTTGTGGTTTGTGTGGAAAGTTTTGTCATCTGGGAGCCCCAATTGTAGAAAGGCATACCCTCGCGGGGCTCGCTTCATTTGCCACGCTTCGGGGACGGTGGCTCGCGTTTTAACCAACTTTATGCCGACATGGATAGAGAAAGTATGAAATAATCCAAAAACATGTTAAATTAAAAAAACACATTTGTCTATCTTTTTTATATCGACCATTATCATGTTGACCTTTTGACCCTGTCGACCTTTTGACCTGTCGACAATTTCCACGTCGACCTTTTGACCCTGTCGACCTTTTGACCCTGTCGCCCTAATGTCTGTCTAATATATTGTGTCTATCTTTTGACTGTCTAACTAGACACTGTCTATCTACTAAACGGATAGGCACCACGTCACATACTTGTGACGCTCGTGCGGTACCCTCCACCCTCTCAGCGATCAGTGGCTAGCCGATAGGTCCACTCACATAAGCGTTCCACCCGCCTGCCATGACATCCATCCCCTGGTTCCCCCGTCTCCTAGCAACCCGACCACGTCACCTCCACACACCTACGGCGGAGAGTCAAAAGACATCAGTGTACATATCTATACAAACTTATAAGTTGTCATAAAACCATTAGCCTAATTCAATATATATCCATTTTGCAAAAGACATCATTTCATCAACATTAAACTTCTTGCTCGGGCCAGAGAAAATCATGCCGCAAGCACTCTGCCCTCATATATGTGTCCGATGTTAAATAAATAAATGCCTACCCTCTTTAATCAACCTACTTTCTAATATTGGTTTAATCAACCGAAATATCCACCTGGATAGCATTAACTCGGTCACACACATATCTACACCATATACAGGAGGTATCAAAATCTTGATGTATTGCTCCCATACTAATACAAAAAAATGGACATTATAACCAAATAGACAAACAAATAAATTTACAAGTGGAGAAGGCACCCGCTCTCAGATCACAACTACCTAGAACAGCAAGCCTTGATCCCTACTCAGACCCAGTAACTAATATCTATAAAAAACAAGAAAGACTTAATTCCTCATTCAGCCCTCGAGGGGTCATAGCCTTTAATTGGTATATCCACCGGCTTACTTGTTTTAGTAACTGCTTATTCCGATCACCACCTCTCCTCAATGGTGGCACATGGTCCAGTGGCATAAATGTAAAGTCCCTTATACTGTGGCCACAGTTCGCATGTCTGGCAACCGGCGGTGTACTTGGTTCCATTATCTGCAGCGCTTTTTTAATTGACGAGCGGTGCATGGAAATTCTTTCCTTTAGCATCCGAATTGTTTTGCCCACGTATAGTTTTTTACATGGACATACAATGATGTACGTCACGTACCGGGTCTCACAGGTCATCCTGTGTCTCAACACATGATTATCACCCAACACAGGGTGTATAAATTCATTCCCAGTTAACATGAAGGTGCAGTTGGCACAGCTGCCGCATTTGAAATCCTCCTTCTGTAAGCTGAGCCAATTCGTGTTTGACATCACCCCAGGACTGATATCAGATTGTGAAATACGTTCCTTCAGATTCTTGCTCCTCTTATAGCTGAAGAGGGGTGTGTTGGCGCAGAATCTACTCAGTGATGGATCAGTCTGGACAATGTGCCAGTGTTTCAATATTGATTTTTTAACTAAACCCGACGTGATGGCAATGGCATAAGTACTTGTAAATACCAAACGCTCAGTCTCCACTTCCTTGATCTTAGAGTCCAAAAGGTCCTCACGCTTGAGTCCCAGACACCTTGTTACCGCTTAATTTACCTCCATTGGATCATAGCCACGATCAATAAAGTTCTGCCCCATATTTGCTAGAGCCTCTGGTAGTTTGGTGCGGTCTGAAGTTATCCGCGTTACTCTTATCAGCTGCGAATAGGGGAGTCCTTTTTTTAAGGTTGTGGATGGAAACTTGATGCGAGGATAAGTGTGTTTTTATCGGTGGGTTTTCTAAAGATATTGGTAGTAAAGCACCCCTTCTCAATTCCTACCGTAACATCAAGAAATTCCATGTTAGTCATGCAAAATCAATATTGAAACACTGGCACATTGTCCAGACTGATCCATCACTGAGTAGATTCACACACCCCTCTTCAGGATGACCTGTGAGACCCGGTACGTGACGTACATTATTGTATGTCCATGTAAAAACTATACGTGGGCAAAACAATTCGGATGCTAAAGGAAAGAATTTCCATGCACCGCTCGTCAATTAAAAAAGCGCTGCAGATAGTGGAACCAAGTATACCGCCGGTTGCCAGACATTTTGCGAACTGTGGTCACAGTATAAGGGAATTAGGCTAATGGTATTATGACAACTTATAAGTTTGTATAGATATGTACACTGATGTATTTCGACTCTCCGCCGTAGGTGTGTGGAGGTGATGTGGTCGGGTTGCTAGGAGACGGGGGAACCAGGGGGTGGATGTCATGGCAGGCGGGCGGATCACTTATGTGAGTGGACCTATCAGCTAGCCACTGATCGCCGAGAGGGCAGAGGGTGCCGCATGAGCGTCACAAGTATGTGACGTGGTGTGGCGGCGTTCCCGTTACCATAGCGATGGACTGGATGCTGGAAGTATCTCGATTGAAGCGGTGGGCAAGGCTGGATGATGCTATTACTGGGCGCCTCGGCATCTGTGTGACCAGACCCACGAGCCCTCTAGCATCATTAGGCGGAGAGGAGTAAGATTGAAGGGACAGGTGATTCATTGGGTATAAATAGAGCAAGACTGTCTCACTGATGGTAATCACTCCCCTGACGACGGCGGGAGCCGAAACGGCTGTTGGGAGATCCTGCTGGGTAGGATGAAGATCCCCAGTATGCACAGGACTTGTGAGAAACCTGTTGTTGATTAAGCCATGTTTCCAATCTGCTGAATTTGCACAGAATGTCTTTTGTTATGAATTACGAAATGGCATAAAAGCGTTTGAATATATTTTTGGAGTGCTGGTCTCTTCTACAACATAGCCCCTGCAGGAGCCTCATGGTGTGGTTGGATTTATATTGAAAACGTTTTTGACCTGGCACCCTTCAATGGAGTTTTGCAGTGTAGTGCGGTTCACATTATACTCTAGATAATTTCCATGAATTGGATTTGGACTGCACCACGATTTTAACCATATGTAGTTTGTATACTCTATAGTTGTGCTATTTGTGCACATGCTATAAGGTTTTTAGAATTTTGTGTTTCGTCTTGTTTATCAATGTATATACATAAGATCATGGAGTTTAGTGTTGGCGACATCACTGGGACCAAGAGATTTTTGGACAAAGATGCATCGAAAATACTCTTTTCGAACACTGAACAATTGGCTTTTGATTTGGATAGCCCGCAGGAAATTTATTCTGATCTTTTAAGATTATGTAAAAGACTTGTAGAACTTGAATTGCATGGGCTGACGTTGTCGCAGTACCATAAAGAAAATTTTGTCCCCAGGGGTTTTAGGATTAAAAACCAACCCACTCTGGGACGTAATTGTAAAGAATTCTGCAGACAATGGTGTCTCATTTTGAATCAATGTAGTTTTGATCTAATGCTCTTGGTCATCCAGCAGGTGAATGCCGACATTAAAACTGTGGAGAAGGAAGGGGGTGTCAGGCATCAGAAATCAAAGAGAAAAAAACAGCAGGACAATTCGCAATTAGCACTATTTAATCTATCTTCTTATAGTTTGACTGAACCCGAGGTTAATGTATTAACCAAAGGTCTATCCTTTGTTTAAACTCACCGACAAAAACCTTTTGATTTTGAGGTTGAGTTATACAGATTTCATAGGCAGTTACGTTTGAAGGATTTTTTCAGTAAACGGGCATCTACAGAATCTAAACAAACTCCATTTAAAATTCCCAGTACTTTTGATCCGCCCTCATCAAACGTATCGATTGAAACTTTCATGCATTTGGTGAGGATGGATACTTTACCGATATTACGGAAGAACAGGATTAAATATTCTAACCTAACCAATGAAGAAACAATGGCAATTAAAACGTTGAACAACAACACCAATATCGTAATACGCCCCACCGACAAAGGCGGAGGCATTGTGATACTAAATAAAAACAAGTATATTGATGAGGTTATGAGGCAGCTGTCAGATACAACCTGTTATAAAAAAATTATTTTTGATCCAACATTGAACTTTAAGAAAGAAATAGATTCAATTTTTCAATTGGGGTTCAGTAACGGCTGGATAGATGAGCAAACTGAGAAATTTCTCATTCAAGATTACCCGAGGATACCACTGTTGTATATCCTGCACAAGGTGCACAAGAGTACAGTGGATCCTCCGGGGAGGCTGATAATTTCCTCTAGAGGTTCGCTAGGGCAACCCCTGTCACAATATGTTGACTACTATCTACAACCGGTAGTTCAACATATTCCTTATTTTGTTAAGGATACATCTGATTTAATTAACAAATTGGAGAAGTATGGCCAACCACCAAATGATTGTCTTTTGGTGACCTTAGATGTCTCTAGTTTGTACACGAGTATTGACCATGTTGAGGGCATTGAGTCAGTCTGGAAGGCTGTTACCGCCAGTCCACAGTATGAGGGTCCACCAGTTGATTTTTTGTTATTGCTTATTGAAGTCATTTTACATAAAAATTATTTTCTATTCAATAACTCATTTTATTTACAACTTTACGGGACGGCGATGGGGTCGAACATAGCCCCTTCGTATGCCAACTTATTTATGTATGATTTTGAGCAGGATAACATTATGAGGGATTTAGATTTTTCAAAATTCATATCTTTCTATGTTAGATTTATTGATGACCTATTCATGCTGTGGACTGGCGGTGAAAAAGCAATTGTAGAATTTGATGATAGATTGAACAGCAGGCCTGGTTCCATCAGATTCACTTATCGGTATAGCATGACTAACATGGAATTTCTTGATGTTATGGTAGGAATTGAGAAGGGGTGCTTTACTACCAATATCTTTAGAAAACCCACCGATAAAAACACACTTCTCCTCGCATCAAGTTTCCATCCACAACCTTTAAAAAAAGGACTCCCCTATTCGCAGCTGATAAGAGTAACGCGGATAACTTCAGACCGCACCAAACTACCAGAGGCTCTAGCAAATATGGGGCAGAACTTTATTGATCGTGGCTATGATCCAATGGAGGTAAATAAAGTGGTAACAAGGTGTCTGGGACTCAAGTGTGAGGACCTTTTGGTCCCTAAGATCAAGGAAGTGGAGACTGAGCATTTGGTATTTACAAGTACTTATGCCATCACGTCGGGTTTAGTTAAAAAATCAATATTGAAACACTGGCACATTGTCCAGACTGATCCATCACTGAGTAGATTCTGCGCCAACACACCCCTCTTCAGCTATAAGAGGAGCAAGAATCTGAAGGAACGTATTTCACAATCTGATATCAGTCCTGGGGTGATGTCAAACACGAATTGGCTCAGCTTACAGAAGGGGGATTTCAAATGCGGCAGCTGTGCCAACTGCACCTTCATGTTAACTGGGAATGAATTTATACACCCTGTGTTGGGTGATAAACATGTGTTGAAACACAGGATGACCTGTGAGACCCGGTACGTAACGTACATCATTGTATGTCCATGTAAAAAACTATACGTGGGCAAAACAATTCGGATGCTAAAGGAAAGAATTTCCATGCACCGCTCATCAATTAAAAAAGTGCTGCAGATAGTGGAACCAAGTACACCGCCGGTTGCCAGATATTTTGCGAACTGTGGCCACAGTATAAGGGACTTTAAATTTATGCCACTGGACCATGTGCCACCATTGTGGAGAGGTGGTGATCGAAACAAGCAGTTACTATAACAAGAAAGCCGGTGGATATACCAATTAAAGGCTATGACCCCTCGAGGGCTGAATGAGGAATTAAGTCTTTCTTGTTTTTTATAGATATTAGTAACTGGGTCTGAGTAGGGATCAAGGCTTACTGTTCTAGGTAGTTGTGATCTGAGAGCGGGTGCCTTCTCCACTTGTAAATTTATTTGTTTGTCTATTTGGTTATAATGTCCATTTTTTTGTATTAGTATGGGAGCAATACATCAAGATTTTGATACCTCCTACATATGGTGTAGATATGTGTGTGACCGAGTTAATGCTATCCAGGTGGATATTTCGGTTGATTAAACCAATATTAGAAAGTAGGTTGATTAAAGAGGGTAGGCATTTATTTATTTAATATCAGACACACGCATGTATGAGGGCCGAGTGCTTGCGGCATGATTTTCTCTGGCCCGAGCAAGAGTTTAATGTTGATGAAATTATGTCTTTAGCAAAATGGATATATATTGAATTAGGTTAATGGTTTTACGACAACTTATAAGTTTGTATAGATATGTACACTGATGTCTTTCGACTCTCCGCCGTAGGTGTGTGGAGGTGACATGGTCGGGTTGCTAGGAGACGGGGGAACCAGGGGATGGACGTCATGGCAGGCGGGCGGATCGCTTATGTGAGTGGACCCATCGGCTAGGCACTGATCGCTGAGAGGGCAGAGGGTGCCGCACAAGCGTCACAAGTATGTGATGTGGTGTGGTGGCGTTCCCGTTACCATAGCTACGGACGGGATGCCAGAAGTATCTCGATTGAAACGGTGGGCAAGGCTGGATGACGCTATTACTGGGCGCCTCGGTGTCTGTGTGACCGGACCCACGCGCCCTCTAGCATCATTAGGCGGAGAGGAGTAAGATTGATGGGACAGGTGAGCACACTTGTGTTTGATTCATTGGGTATAAATAGAGCAAGATTGTCTCACTGATGGTAATCACTCCCCTGACGACAGCTGAAGCCGAAACGGCTGTTGGGAGATCCTGCTGGGTAGGATGAAGATCCCCAGTATGCACAGGACTTGTGAGAAACCTGTTGTTGATTAAGCCATGTTTCCAATCTGCTGAATTTGCACAGAATGTCTATTGTTATGAATTACGAAATGGCATAAAAGCGTTTGAATATATTTTTGGAGTGCTGGTCTCTTCTACAACATAGCCCCTATGGAGCCTCATGGTGTGGTTGGATTTAAATATATATATATATATATATATCCAAACAATGAAGGAGGCACTCGGAGTCAGCAATGCAAAGAAAATTATGCGGGAAGTGTTTTGTTCATATGTTTGTAAATCCAGTCATAAGGACACAGAGACATGTGAGTTCACTGCTGTGCTGTTTTATTTCATCACCAACTCCAGACACACTGCACACTGGACCACCCACTTCCCAGCATCCCCCTGGTCCCAGGGACCATCAGGCTTACACAGATTAGTAAGGGAGTGTCTACAAATATAAAGCATTCTAATTCACTAACATCACATCCTCTTTTCTTTTAAGATAAGCCCTGTACACTTCAATGCAACAATTAACAACATCATATTAAGAACATCATCTAACACATTTCAATGAGTCTCTCAGGTCTGCGTATTTCCCTTTTGGGTCTTTCATACACAGTCTGTGTTTCATCTACCATGTTGGACCTTTCTAGAATCGTGGTTTGTTCACCATTATGGGGAATCATCATACATGTCAGATGAAGGGTATTCTTCAGTCATGTTGTCTTCATTATGGTTAGGTTGAGATCTTAAATCCACCCGATTTCTTCTTACTTCCATTCCACGCTCTGTACGTATAGTATAAGATCTTGGTGCTACTTGTGCTTGCACAATACCTTTCTGCACCCAAATACCTTTCTCGTGATCTCTGAGACGGACTTGGTCACCCGATTTTAGATCAGGTAAGCTTTTTGTTCGCCTGTCATGGAACAGTTTCTGTTTCGCCTGTTGTTGTTCCTTACTCAGTCTGACCAACGCTGAGTTATGTGTATTAAGCAGTTCATCATGTATTGCTCTAATCCTCCTTCCCATCAGCATTTGTGCAGGAGAAAGTCCATTCTGTAAAGGTGTACTGCAGTAGATTAAAATATTTTTGTAGAAATCTTCTTTACCTTCTTGAGCTTTTTTCATGAGACTCTTTACAGTTTTTACTAAACTTTCCACCAACCCATTTGAGCGTGGATAGTGGGGACTTGACGTAGTATGGACAAATTCCCACTCATCAGCAAATTGTCTAAATTCAGCACTGGAAAACTGAGGACCATTGTCAGTGAACACTTCCATTGGAACACCATGCCTTGCAAAGATTGACTTCATGCAATTGATTATGGCTTTACTAGTAGTTGTATGTAGTGCCTTCACCTCATGGTAGTTAGAGTAATAATCAGTCACAACAATGTACGTTTTCCCATTACAATCAAACAAATCTGCGCCAACTTTTTGGTACGGTCTCTCTGGCACTGCGTGAGGACAGTGGCTCGACTTGTTGTTTCGATCTATATATGTAAGACATAATTCACATGTAGCTGTAGTCTGATAAGCATTCGTTGAATTCTCATGGGACAGTCATGTAATGATTTAGTCATGATAGCCACCAATGGCTTGTGGTCAGTTTCCACTGTAAATGTTTGACCATACACAAACTGATGAAATCGCTCACATGCATATGTGATCGCTAGAAGTTCTTTTTCTATCTGAGCATACCTTGTTTCAGCACTTGTCAGTGCTCTTGATGCACAGATTACTGGTTGCCATGTATCCTCATGTTCTTGTACCAGCACTGAGCCTAGGCCAAATTGCGAAGCATCTGCTGAAATTATTATTCTTTTTGCAGGATCAAAGAATTTTAGCACTGGTTGCTCTGTAATGATCTGTTTCAAGTTTTGCCAACTTTCTTCTTGTTCATGTGACCACATCCACTCGTTATCTTTGTCCAACAACCATCTAAGAGAGGCTGTTCATTCAGAGAGTTGAGTAATAAACTTTTCTAAGTAAGTAATCATTCCTAGGCATCTTCTGACATCGTCTTTGTTGTTAGGACGTTCCATGTTCACTATGGCTGATATTTTCCTTGGGTCTGGTTTTACACCTTGATATGAGACCACGTCGCCCATAAAGGTAAGTGTATTCATGCCAAATTCACATTTGTCCTTGTTTAGCTTTAGATTCACTTTCTTGACAAGTTCCATTACTTGTCTCAATCTAGAATCATGTTCTTCCTTTGTAGATCCCCAGACAATAATGTCATCCATCATTGTTTTAACACCTGGAATATGTTCAAAAATCATGTGTATCTTTTTGTGATATACTTCTGGAGCAGACAATATTCCATATGGTAGTCGAAGAAATCTGTAACTACCTTCTGGTGTATTAAATGTACAAAGCTTTGAGCTGGCCTCATCTAGTTTCATTTGCTAGAATCCTGAAGATGCGTCCAATTTTCTGAACCATTTTGCTCCCGCAAATTGCGACATGATTTAATCTCTGGTTGGTAGTTTGAAATGTTCTCGTTTAATAGCTTTGTTTAAATCTCTGGGGTCTAGACATATTCTGAGTTGTCCATTTTTCTTTTCACCAATTACTAAGGAGCTTACCCATTCAGTAGGCTCATCAACTTTCTGTATCACACCCAAGGCTTCCATGCGATTTAACTCTTGTTTCAGTTTTTCTCTCAGCGCAAATGGCACTTTTCTACAGGGGTGTATCACTGAAGAAACTTGCATGTCTATATTTATTGTATGCTCTCCAGGCAAACAACCTAGACCTTCAAATAAGTCTCTGTATTCTGTAAACATCGATTTGCAGTCATCTTCTACTTGTGATGTCACCATAAAAACTTTCTTTAGCAAGCTTAGTTTCTCACAGGAACTTAATCCTAGAATCGGTTGCACATTTTTATGCACAATCAGTAGAGATGTTTTAAACTGTTGTCCCTTATATTTCAGTGTCACTAAGCATGTACCTTTCATAGGAATTTCCTCCCCAGTGTACCCTGTAACTTTCACTTTGGCTGGATGAATTTTAGATTTTACTCTATAAGTCTTATAGTCTTGAAACAATATTAAATTCACCTGCGCACCAGTATCAAGGTTAAAGGGAATGACAATCTCGTTCACAGTTAAAGGGACAATCCATTCTTTCTTATCTGCACTGCAAAGTTCAATGCAATCCACAAAGAATTCCTCTGTTTGTTTAACAGCATGCACTTTGGTTGTTTGACTTTTCATTTTACAGCATTTGGGAAAGTGATTAAGTCTACCACATTTCATGCAGGTTTTGCCATAAGCAGGGTACATTTTAGGATTGTGAGCATTTCCACATCTGCTACACATTTCCTTGTTAGACTGTGGCTTAGACTGCTTCATTCTTGAGAATGGAGGTTTGCTTGGCTCTGTTTTCTGCACTACATCAGCTTCCTTGTGTAATGTTTTAGCTTGAAATCTAGTTATTTCTGCAGATCTACACATAGTCACTGCCTTTTCTAGTGTTAGGTCTTGCTCTCTCAGCAATCTCTCTCTGAGTCCATTATCAGGTATTCCACAATACGATCTCTAATTAGTGAATCCTTTAAATCACCAAACTCACAGGTTTTACTGAGTGATTGCAGCTCTGTAACATACTGATCAAATCCATCTCCAGACTTCTGATCACATGTGAAAAACATATCTTTCATATGTCACATTTTTCCTTGGCACAAAGTAATCTTCAAACTTTTGCATTATAGAAGATAGCACCATATTCTGCCCCTCATCAAACTGAAAACTATTATAAATGTCCAGCACATCCTCTCCTATCACATGGAGGAAAATGGATGCCTTAGTTTTGTCAGCCTCTGTATCAGCTCCACATGCAGCAAGATATATATTAAACCTTTGCTTAAATTTTTATTATTTATTTATTAACAGTTTCTTATATAGCGCAGCATATTCCGTTGCGCTTTACAATTAGAACAACAGTAATAGAACAAAACTGGGTAAAAACAGACAGACAGAGGTAGGAAGGCCCTGCTCGCAAGCTTACAATCTATAGGGAAATAGGCATAGATACACAAGGATAGATGCTACCTATTGCATAATGGTCCACCAGATTGCTAGGTTCTTAATGGTTTGTATGACGATACCCACAAAGTTATCCAAGTGTCAGGAGGGTGTGAGACTAAAGAAAGACAAGATATGTGATGTTATGAATACTCTACAGAGGATGTAATTAGATAGGGAAGCACTGAAGGTTATGTGGGTGGGTCTGGAATTTGATAGGCTTGTCTAAATCTTAAATCTAATCTTAAATCTTTCCCAGTTTTCAGACAAGTTACCAGACATCAGCATGCTGGTTAGAGGAGCCAGGTTTTCCATGGTTACTCACTATTTGAAGAGAGGAGCCCACGGCAGGCTTTGCAGACACTGAGTATCACAGCCTTACAGACTTCTGCAAGATTCTTTCACACTCTGAGAGCATTAGCAGTCCAAGTTAAACTTCTTCTGACACCGTTTTGTTCATATGTTTATAAATACAGTCATAAGGACACAGAGACATGTGAGTTCACTGCTGTGCTGTTTTATTTCATCACCAGCTCCAGACATACTGCACACTGGACCACCCACTTCCCAGCATCTCCCTGGTTCCAGGGACCATCACTGAAGATTCAGGCTTACACATATTAGTAAGGGAGTGTCTACAAATATTAAGCATTCTAATACACTAACATCACAGGGGGGGGGGGGGGGGGGGGGGTGACAGAGCTAAGGCACTGTTGATCAAATAAACTAGATGGATCATGAGGCTTGGCACCTTTAAACCAGCTGGTCATAATGATAAAATTAATTGGAATACTTTAGTATAAGGTGCTTTTACAGTAATATGCACTGTTCTTGGTCTTGAGATTTAATATTGCATTGTATTATGTTTTTTCACTGTTTTTCTGTGTCTGTCATTGATATATGTTTTTAATGTGTTTTGTCTGTAGGTCGCGCTACTGGGCCCTTGGATGATCCGGCACCACTGCAATCACTGCCATGTGTGACCTGGCAGTGTTGGAAGGCATCAGCCCCCCCTGTGGAAAGCAAACCAGCGGTTGCTGTGGAAACACTGGCCACGTGTACAGGAAGTGCGTCATGATAAGTGACTTCCGGTCAATGGGTCCCGGAGTCTGACGGCGCCCACTGGCGCGACTGAGACAAGGGGATTTAAGTGGGGAAAGTGCGGTATTGTATTGTGGCTGTAACACTAAATGTGATGTGGTCCTGAGGACAAGGTGTATACCTCGAAAGTACTAGACCTGTAATACATCATTTTCTTTGCATCAATGTCTCCGAGTGCCTCCTTCATTGTTTGGATATGGATTTCTTCTGGGTGATTGCACTGGAGCACGCTGTTTTCATTTACATGGAATGCCGGCATATTGTGGATATTATATATATATATATATATATATATATATCTCCACAGAATGTCCTGCACTCTCATCAATTCGCATAGATAGATTTGCGGGGGCTCCCAATGACCTAATAAGGCCACCAATATACCGCATCTACCATCAAAGTGGAAGTGTTTAGATGTCTTGAAGTGCCTGTTTTGATAAAGGTCCATACATGGACCGAAACGTCGATGGTTAATGGCATCACCTTTGAACCTGATTAAATTAAGTTGACACAACAAGGGACCTCAGAGACTGATTTCCGCGATAGTGCACCTTCCAGTTTGATGGTAGATGTGGTATATATATATATCAAAGAGAATTGTATGTGAAATTATCCAACGTTTCCATATATGTGTAAGCATCTTTCTTTTTAACGATAACGCCACTGGTGGTCACTTTTTTCTATAGTTTTGCTACACTTAGGGGTTTGGTGAAGGCTCCTTGTGTGACCACACGGGCTGCTACCGTTGGTTGGCAAGCGCATCCCTGAGGATAACTTTTTGTATAGAATATATATATATATATATATATATTATATGGCTAATGGAGTTCCTCACCTCTGTGATGTCACTTGCGGCCACTAGAGGGCACCCAGCAGAGCTCCATTCTGGACACGGACACACACACAAACCCTATGTACACCGCACTTTCCACCATATACTGCCCCTACATACACTGCACCCTCATCATATTCCATATTGTGCACCTATATACACCCTACACCCCTCCATATAGTGCTTCTATATACAGAGCAACCCCCTCCTCCATACACTGATCACCAGTGGTCGAAGTGGAAATTTTGAAGTGGGGGTATGGAAAGGTAAAGGCTGTTATTAAGCGTGCACGCTTTTTAAAAGGAGGCATGGCCACTCAAAAGGGGGAGTGCCCTTAAGTGTAGTGTACCACACCATATACCCCTTTTCTCTGACGTCCTAAGTGGATGCTGGGGACTCCGTCAGGACCATGGGGAATAGCGGCTCCGCAGGAGACAGGGCACAAAAGTAAAAGCTTTAGGATCAGGTGGTGTGCACTGGCTCCTCCCCCTATGACCCTCCTCCAAGCCTCAGTTAGGTTTTTGTACCTGGCCGAGAAGGGTGCAATCTAGGTGGCTCTCCTAAAGAGCTGCTTAGAGTAAAAGTTTTATTAGGTTTTTTATTTTCAGTGAGTCCTGCTGGCAACAGGCTCACTGCAACGAGGGACTTAGGGGAGAAGAAGTGAACTCACCTGCGTGCAGGATGGATTGGCTTCTTAGGCTACTGGACACTAGCTCCAGAGGGACGATCACAGGTACAGCCTGGATGGGTCACCGGAGCCGCGCCGCCGACCCCCTTGCAGATGCTGAAGAGAGAAGAGGTCCAGAAATCGGCGGCTGAAGACTTCTCAGTCTTCATGAGGTAGCGCACAGCACTGCAGCTGTGCGCCATTGCTCTCAGCACACTTCACACCAACGGTCACTGAGGGTGCAGGGCGCTGGGGGGGGGCGCCTTGGGCAGCAATGAAAGTACCTATACTGGCTAAAAATACATCACATATAGCCTCTGGGGCTATATGGATGTATTTAACCCCTGCCAGGTTGTCAGAAAAACGGGAGAAGAAGCCCGCCGAAAAGGGGGCGGGGCCTATTCTCCTCAGCACACAGCGCCATTTTCCCTCACAGAACTGCTGGTGGGAAGGCTCCCAGGCTCTCCCCTGCACTGCACTACAGAAACAGGGTTAAAACAGAGAGGGGGGGCACTTATTTGGCGATATGATTATATATTAAGATGCTATAAGGGAAAACACTTATATAAAGGTTGTCCCTGTATAATTATAGCGTTTTGGTGTGTGCTGGCAAACTCTCCCTCTGTCTCCCCAAAGGGCTAGTGGGGTCCTGTCCTCTATCAGAGCATTCCCTGTGTGTGTGCTGTGTGTCGGTACGTGTGTGTCGACATGTATGAGGACGATGTTGGTGAGGAGGCGGAGCAATTGCCTGTAATGGTGATGTCACTCTCTAGGGAGTCGACACCGGAATGGATGGCTTATTTAGGGAATTACGTGATAATGTCAACACGCTGCAAGGTCGGTTGACGACATGAGACGGCCGGCAAACAAATTAGTACCTGTCCAGGCGTCTCAAACACCGTCAGGGGCTTTAAAACGCCCATTTACCTCAGTCGGTCGACACAGACACGGACACTGACTCCAGTGTCGACGGTGAAGAAACAAACGTATTTTCCTTTAGGGCCACACGTTACATGTTAAGGGCAATGAAGGAGGTGTTACATATTTCTGATACTACAAGTACCACAAAAAAGGGTATTATGTGGGGTGTGAAAAAACTACCTGTAGTTTTTCCTGAATCAGATAAATTAAATGAAGAGTGTGATGATTAGAGATGAGCGCCTGAAATTTTTCGGGTTTTGTGTTTTGGTTTTGGGTTCGGTTCCGCGGCCGTGTTTTGGGTTCGAACGCGTTTTGGCAAAACCTCACCGAATTTTTTTTGTCGGATTCGGGTGTGTTTTGGATTCGGGTGTTTTTTTAAAAAAACACTAAAAAACAGCTTAAATCATAGAATTTGGGGGTCATTTTGATCCCAAAGTATTATTAACCTCAAAAACCATAATTTACACTCATTTTCAGTCTATTCTGAATACCTCACACCTCACAATATTATTTTTAGTCCTAAAATTTGCACCGAGGTCGCTGTGTGAGTAAGATAAGCGACCCTAGTGGCCGACACAAACACCGGGCCCATCTAGGAGTGGCACTGCAGTGTCACGCAGGATGTCCCTTCCAAAAAACCCTCCCCAAACAGCACATGACGCAAAGAAAAAAAGAGGCGCAATGAGGTAGCTGTGTGAGTAAGATTAGCGACCCTAGTGGCCGACACAAACACCGGGCCCATCTAGGAGTGGCACTGCAGTGTCACGCAGGATGGCCCTTCCAAAAAACCCTCCCCAAACAGCACATGACGCAAAGAAAAAAAGAGGCGCAATGAGGTAGCTGTGTGAGTAAGATTAGCGACCCTAGTGGCCGACACAAACACCGGGCCCATCTAGGAGTGGCACTGCAGTGTCACGCAGGATGTCCCTTCCAAAAAACCCTCCCCAAACAGCACATGACGCAAAGAAAAAAAGAGGCGCAATGAGGTAGCTGACTGTGTGAGTAAGATTAGCGACCCTAGTGGCCGACACAAACACCGGGCCCATCTAGGAGTGGCACTGCAGTGTCACGCAGGATGTCCCTTCCAAAAAACCCTCCCCAATCAGCACATGATGCAAAGAAAAAGAAAAGAAAAAAGAGGTGCAAGATGGAATTGTCCTTGGGCCCTCCCACCCACCCTTATGTTGTATAAACAAAACAGGACATGCACACTTTAACCAACCCATCATTTCAGTGACAGGGTCTGCCACACGACTGTGACTGATATGACGGGTTGGTTTGGACCCCCCCCAAAAAAGAAGCAATTAATCTCTCCTTGCACAAACTGGCTCTACAGAGGCAAGATGTCCACCTCATCTTCACCCTCCGATATATCACCGTGTACATCCCCCTCCTCACAGATTATCAATTCGTCCCCACTGGAATCCACCATCTCAGCTCCCTGTGTACTTTGTGGAGGCAATTGCTGCTGGTCAATGTCTCCGCGGAGGAATTGATTATAATTCATTTTAATGAACATCATCTTCTCCACATTTTCTGGATGTAACCTCGTACGCCGATTGCTGACAAGGTGAGCGGCGGCACTAAACACTCTTTCGGAGTACACACTTGTGGGAGGGCAACTTAGGTAGAATAAAGCCAGTTTGTGCAAGGGCCTCCAAATTGCCTCTTTTTCCTGCCAGTATAAGTACGGACTGTGTGACGTGCCTACTTGGATGCGGTCACTCATATAATCCTCCACCATTCTATCAATGTTGAGAGAATCATATGCAGTGACAGTAGACGACATGTCCGTAATCGTTGTCAGGTCCTTCAGTCCGGACCAGATGTCAGCATCAGCAGTCGCTCCAGACTGCCCTGCATCACCGCCAGCGGGTGGGCTCGGAATTCTGAGCCTTTTCCTCGCACCCCCAGTTGCGGGAGAATGTGAAGGAGGAGATGTTGACAGGTCGCGTTCCGCTTGACTTGACAATTTTGTCACCAGCAGGTCTTTCAACCCCAGCAGACTTGTGTCTGCCGGAAAGAGAGATCCAAGGTAGGCTTTAAATCTAGGATCGAGCACGGTGGCCAAAATGTAGTGCTCTGATTTCAACAGATTGACCACCCGTGAATACTTGTTAAGCGAATTAAGGGCTGCATCCACAAGTCCCACATGCCTAGCGGAATCGCTCCCTTTTAGCTCCTTCTTCAATGCCTCCAGCTTCTTCTGCAAAAGCCTGATGAGGGGAATGACCTGACTCAGGCTGGCAGTGTCTGAACTGACTTCACGTGTGGCAAGTTCAAAGGACATCAGAACCTTGCACAACGTTGAAATCATTCTCCACTGCACTTGAGACAGGTGCATTCCACCTCCTATATCGTGCTCAATTGTATAGGCTTGAATGGCCTTTTGCTGCTCCTCCAACCTCTGAAGCATATAGAGGGTTGAATTCCACCTCGTTACCACTTCTTGCTTCAGATGATGGCAGGGCAGGTTCAGTAGTTTTTGGTGGTGCTCCAGTCTTCTGTACGTGGTGCCTGTACGCCGAAAGTGTCCCGCAATTTTTCTGGCCACCGACAGCATCTCTTGCACGCCCCTGTCGTTTTTAAAAAAATTCTGCACCACCAAATTCAAGGTATGTGCAAAACATGGGACGTGCTGGAATTTGCCCATATTTAATGCACACACAATATTGCTGGCGTTGTCCGATGCCACAAATCCACAGGAGAGTCCAATTGGGGTAAGCCATTCCGCGATGATCTTCCTCAGTTGCCGTAAGAGGTTTTCAGCTGTGTGCGTATTCTGGAAAGCGGTGATACAAAGCGTAGCCTGCCTAGGAAAGAGTTGGCGTTTGCGAGATGCTGCTACTGGTGCCGCCGCTGCTGTTCTTGCGGCGGGAGTCCATACATCTACCCAGTGGGCTGTCACAGTCATATAGTCCTGACCCTGCCCTGCTCCACTTGTCCACATGTCCGTGGTTAAGTGGACATTGGGTACAACTGCATTTTTTAGGACACTGGTGAGTCTTTTTCTGACGTCCGTGTACATTCTCGGTATCGCCTGCCTAGAGAAGTGGAACCTAGATGGTATTTGGTAACGGGGGCACACTGCCTCAATAAATTGTCTAGTTCCCTGTGAACTAACGGCGGATACCGGACGCACGTCTAACACCAACATAGTTGTCAAGGCCTCAGTTATCCGCTTTGCAGTAGGATGACTGCTGTGATATTTCATCTTCCTCGCAAAGGACTGTTGAACAGTCAATTGCTTACTGGAAGTAGTACAAGTGGGCTTACGACTTCCCCTCTGGGATGACCATCGACTCCCAGCGGCAACAACAGCAGCGCCAGCAGCAGTAGGCGTTACACGCAAGGATGCATCGGAGGAATCCCAGGCAGGAGAGGACTCGTCAGAATTGCCAGTGACATGGCCTGCAGGACTATTGGCATTCCTGGGGAAGGAGGAAATTGACACTGAGGGAGTTGGTGGGGTGGTTTGCGTGAGCTTGGTTACAAGAGGAAGGGATTTACTGGTCAGTGGACTGCTTCCGCTGTCACCCAAAGTTTTTGAACTTGTCACTGACTTATTATGAATGCGCTGCAGGTGACGTATAAGGGAGGATGTTCCGAGGTGGTTAACGTCCTTACCCCTACTTATTACAGCTTGACAAAGGGAACACACGGCTTGACACCTGTTGTCCGCATTTCTGGTGAAATACCTCCACACCGAAGAGCTGATTTTTTTGGTATTTTCACCTGGCATGTCAACGGCCATATTCCTCCCACGGACAACAGGTGTCTCCCCGGGTGCCTGACTTAAACAAACCACCTCACCATCAGAATCCTCCTGGTCAATTTCCTCCCCAGCGCCAGCAACACCCATATCCTCCTCATCCTGGTGTACTTCAACACTGACATCTTCAATCTGACTATCAGGAACTGGACTGCGGGTGCTCCTTCCAGCACTTGCAGGGGGCGTGCAAATGGTGGAAGGCGCATGCTCTTCACGTCCAGTGTTGGGAAGGTCAGGCATCGCAACCGACACAATTGGACTCTCCTTGTGGATTTGGGATTTCGAAGAATGCACAGTTCTTTGCTGTGCTGCTTTTGCCAGCTTGAGTCTTTTCATTTTTCTAGCGAGAGGCTGAGTGCTTCCATCCTCATGTGAAGCTGAACCACTAGCCATGAACATAGGCCAGGGCCTCAGCCGTTCCTTGCCACTCCGTGTGGTAAATGGCATATTGGCAAGTTTACGCTTCTCCTCCGACAATTTTATTTTAGGTTTTGGAGTCCTTTTTTTTCTGATATTTGGTGTTTTGGATTTGACATGCTCTGTACTATGACATTGGGCATCGGCCTTGGCAGACGACGTTGCTGGCATTTCATCGTCTCGGCCATGACTAGTGGCAGCAGCTTCAGCACGAGGTGGAAGTGGATCTTGATCTTTCCCTAATTTTGGAACCTCAACATTTTTGTTCTCCATATTTTAATAGGCACAACTAAAAGGCACCTCAGGTAAACAATGGAGATGGATACTAGTATACAATTATGGACTGCCTGCCGACTGCAGACACAGAGGTAGCCACAGCCGTGAACTACCGTACTGTACTGTGTCTGCAGCTAATATAGACTGGTTGATAAAGAGAAGATGTCTATGTAACTATGTATGTATAAAGAAGACTGAAAAAAATCCACGGTTAGGTGGTATACAATTATGGACGGACTGCCTGCCGAGTGCAGACACAGAGGTAGCCACAGCCGTGAACTACCGTACTGTACTGTGTCTGCAGCTAATATAGACTGGTTGATAAAGAGAAGATGTCTATGTAACTATGTATGTATAAAGAAGAATGAAAAAAAACCACGGTTAGGTGGTATACAATTATGGACGGACTGCCTGCCGAGTGCAGACACAGAGGTAGCCACAGCCGTGAACTACCGTACTGTACTGTGTCTGCAGCTAATATAGACTGGTTGATAAAGAGAAGATGTCTATGTAACTATGTATGTATAAAGAAGAATGAAAAAAATCCACGGTTAGGTGGTATTACAATTATGGACGGACTGCCTGCCGAGTGCAGAGACACAGAGGTAGCCACAGCCGTGAACTACCGTACTGTGTCTGCTGCGACTGGATGATAAATGATATAAAAAATATATATATATCACTACTGCAGCCGGACAGGTATATATTATATATTATATAATGACGGACCTGCTGGACACTGTCTGTCAGCAGAATGAGTTTTATTTTTATAGAATAAAAAAAAAAAAAACACACAAGTGAAGTCACACGACGAGTGTTTAACTTTTTCAGGCAATCACAATATAAGTATACTACTAACTATACTGGTGGTCAGTGTGGTCAGGTCACTGGTCAGTCACACTGGCAGTGGCACTCCTGCAGCAAAAGTGTGCACTGTTTAATTTTAATATAATATGTACTCCTGGCTCCTGCTATAACCTATAACTGGCACTGCAGTAGTGCTCCCCAGTCTCCCCCACAATTATAAGCTGTGTGAGCTGAGCAGTCAGACAGATATATATAATATTATATATAGATAATAGATGATGCAGCACACTGGCCTGAGCCTGAGCAGTGCACACAGATATGGTATGTGACTGACTGAGTCACTGTGTGTATCGCTTTTTTCAGGCAGAGAACGGATATATTAAATAAACTGCACTGTGTGTCTGGTGGTCACTCACTATATAATATATTATGTACTCCTGGCTCCTGCTATAACCTATAACTGGCACTGCAGTAGTGCTCCCCAGTCTCCCCCACAATTATAAGCTGTGTGAGCTGAGCAGTCAGACAGATATATATAATATTATATATAGATAATAGATGATGCAGCACACTGGCCTGAGCCTGAGCAGTGCACACAGATATGGTATGTGACTGACTGAGTCACTGTGTGTATCGCTTTTTTCAGGCAGAGAACGGATATATTAAATAAACTGCACTGTGTGTCTGGTGGTCACTCACTATATAATATATTATGTACTCCTGGCTCCTGCTATAACCTATAACTGGCACTGCAGTAGTGCTCCCCAGTCTCCCCCACAATTATAAGCTGTGTGAGCTGAGCAGTCAGACAGATATATATAATATTATATATAGATAATAGATGATGCAGCACACTGGCCTGAGCCTGAGCAGTGCACACAGATATGGTATGTGACTGACTGAGTCACTGTGTGTATCGCTTTTTTCAGGCAGAGAACGGATATATTAAATAAACTGCACTGTGTGTCTGGTGGTCACTCACTATATAATATATTATGTACTCCTGGCTCCTGCTATAACCTATAACTGGCACTGCAGTAGTGCTCCCCAGTCTCCCCCACAATTATAAGCTGTGTGAGCTGAGCAGTCAGACAGATATATATAATATTATATATAGATAATAGATGATGCAGCACACTGGCCTGAGCCTGAGCAGTGCACACAGATATGGTATGTGACTGACTGAGTCACTGTGTGTATCGCTTTTTTCAGGCAGAGAACGGATATATTAAATAAACTGCACTGTGTGTCTGGTGGTCACTCACTATATAATATATTATGTACTCCTGGCTCCTGCTATAACCTATAACTGGCACTGCAGTAGTGCTCCCCAGTCTCCCCCACAATTATAAGCAGTGTGAGCTGAGCAGTCAGACAGATATATATAATATTATATATAGATAATAGATGATGCAGCACACTGGCCTGAGCCTGAGCAGTGCACACAGATATGGTATGTGACTGACTGAGTCACTGTGTGTATCGCTTTTTTCAGGCAGAGAACGGATATATTAAATAAACTGCACTGTGTGTCTGGTGGTCACTCACTATATAATATATTATGTACTCCTGGCTCCTGCTATAACCTATAACTGGCACTGCAGTAGTGCTCCCCAGTCTCCCCCACAATTATAAGCTGTGTGAGCTGAGCAGTCAGACAGATATATATAATATTATATATAGATAATAGATGATGCAGCACACTGGCCTGAGCCTGAGCAGTGCACACAGATATGGTATGTGACTGAGTCACTGTGTGCTGTGTATCGCTTTTTTCAGGCAGAGAACGGATTATAAAGTAAACTGCACTGTCCTCACTAGTAAACTCTCTCCACTCAGTCTCTACACTTCTACAGTAACAGTACTCCTCCTAGTCAGCTCCAGTAAATCTCTCTCAGTCTCTTATAATCTAAATGGAGAGGACGCCAGCCACGTCCTCTCCCTATCAATCTCAATGCACGTGTGAAAATGGCGGCGACGCGCGGCTCCTTATATAGAATCCGAGCCTCGCGAGAATCCGACAGCGTCATGATGACGTTCGGGCGCGCTCGGGTTAACCGAGCAAGGCGGGAAGATCCGAGTCGCTCGGACCCGTGAAAAAAAACATGAAGTTCTGGCGGGTTCGGATTCAGAGAAACCGAACCCGCTCATCTCTAGTGATGATGCGTGGGTTTCCCCCGATAGAAAATTATTGGCGGTATACCTTTTCCCGCCAGAAGTTAGGGCGCGTTGGGAAACACCCCTTAGGGTGGATAAGGCGCTCACACGCTTATCACAAGTGGCGTTACCGTCTCCAGATACGGCCGCCCTCAAGGAGCCAGCTGATAGGAGGCTGGAAAATATCTTAAAAAGTATATACACACATACTGGTGTTATACTGCGACCAGCGATCGCCTCAGCCTGGATGTGCAGCGCTGGGGTGGCTTGGTTGGATTCCCTGACTGAAAATATTGATACCCTTGACAGGGACAGTATTTTATTGACTATAGAGCATTTAAAGGATGCATTTCTATATATGCGAGATGCACAGAGGGATATTTGCACTCTGGCATCAAGAGTAAGTGCGATGTCCATATCTGCCAGAAGATGTTTATGGACACGACAGTGGTCAGGTGATGCAGATTCCAAACGGCACATGGAAGTATTGCCGTATAAAGGGGAGGAGTTATTTGGGGTCGGTCCATCGGACCTGGTGGCCACGGCAACAGCTGGAAAATCCACCTTTTTTACCCCAAGTCACATCTCAACAGAAAAAGACACCGTCTTTTCAGCCTCAGTCCTTTCGTCCCCATAAGGGCAAGCGGGCAAAAGGCCAGTCATATCTGCCCAGGGATAGAGGAAAGGGAAGAAGACTGCAGCAGGCAGCCCATTCCCAGGAACAGAAGCCCTCCACCACTTCTACCAAGTCCTCAGCATGACGCTGGGGCCGTACAAGCGGGCTCAGGTGCGGTGGGGGGTCGTCTCAAGAGTTTCAGCACGCAGTGGGCTCACTCGCAAGTGGACCCCTGGAGCCTACAAGTAGTATCCCAGGGGTACAGATTGGAAATTCGAGACGTCTCCCCCTCGCAGGTTCCTGAAGTCTGCTTTACCAACGTCTCCCTCCGACAGGGAGGCAGTATTGGAAACAATTCACAAGCTGTATTCCTAGCAGGTGATAATCAAAGTACCCCTCCTACAACAAGGAAAGGGGTATTATTCCACACTATATTGTGGTACTGAAGCCAGACGGCTCGGTGAGACCTATTCTAAATCTGAAATATTTGAACACTTACATACAAAGGTTCAAATCAAGATGGAGTCACTCAGAGCAGTGATAGCGAACCAGGAAGAAGGGGACTATATGGTGTCCCTGGACATCAGGGATGCTTACCTCCATGTCCAAATTTGCCCTTCTCACCAAGGGTACCTCAGGTTCGTGGTACAGAACTGTCACTATCAGTTTCAGACGCTGCCGTTTGGATTGTCCATGGCACCCCGGGTCTTTACCAAGGTAATGGCCGAAATGATGATTCTTCTTCAAAGAAAATGGACGATCTCCTGATAAGGGCAAGGTCCAGAGAACAGTTGGAGGTCGGAGTAGCACTATCTCAAGTAGTTCTACGACAGCACGGGTGGATTCTAAATATTCCAAAATCGCAGCTGTTTCCGACGACACGTCTGCTGTTCCTAGGGATGATTCTGGACACAGTCCAGAAAAGGGTGTTTCTCCCGGAGAAGAAAGCCAGGGAGTTATCCGAGCTAGTCAGGAACCTCCTAAAACCAGGAAAAGTGTCAGTGCATCATTGCACAAGGGTCCTGGGAAAAATGGTGGCTTCTTACGAAGCGATTCCATTCGGCAGATTTCACGCAAGAACTTTTCAGTGGGATCTGCTGGAAAAATGGTCCGGATCGCATCTTCAGATGCATCAGCGGATAACCCTGTCTCCAAGGACAAGGGTGTTTCTTCTGCGGTGGCTGCAGAGTGCTCATCTATTAAAGGGCCGCAGATTCGGCATTCAGGACTGGGTCCTGGTGACCACGGATGCCAGCCTGAGAGGCTGGGGAGCAGTCACACAGGAAAAAAATTTCCAGGGAGTGTGATATAGTCTGGAGACTTCTCTCCACATAAATATACTGGAGCTAAGGGCAATTTACAATGCTCTAAGCTTAGCAAGACCTCTGCTTCAAGGTCAGCCGGTATTGATCCAGTGGGACAACATCACGGCAGTCGCCCACGTAAACAGACAGGGCGGCACAAGAAGCAGGAGGGCAATGGCAGAAACTGCAAGGATTCTTCGCTGGGCGGAAAATCATGTGATAACACTGTCAGCAGTGTTCATTCCGGGAGTGGACAACTGGGAAGCAGACTTCCTCAGCAGGCACGACCTCCACCCGGGAGAGTGGGGACTTCATCGGGAAGTCTTCCACATGATTGTGAACCGTTGGGAAAGACCAAAGGTGGACATGATGGCGTCCCGCCTGAACAAAAAACTGGACAGGTATTGCGCCAGGTCAAGAGACCCTAAGGCAATAGCTGTGGACGTTCTGGTAACACCGTGGGTGTACCAGTCGGTGTATGTGTTCCCTCCTCTGCTTCTCATACCCAAGGTACTGAGAATTATAAGACGTAGAGGAGTAAGAACTATACTCGTGGCTCCGGATTGGCCAAGAAGGACTTGGTACCCGGAACTTCAAGAAATGCTCACAGAGGACTCATGGCCTCTGCCGCTAAGAAGGGACTTGCTTCAGCAAGTACCATGTCTGTTCCAAGACTTACCGCGGCTGCGTTTGACGGCATGGCGGTGGAACGCCGGATCCTAAGGGAAAAAGGCATTCCGGAAGAGGTCATTCCTACCCTGGTCAAAGCCAGGAAGGAGGTGACCGCACAACATTATCACCACATGTGGCGAAAATATGTTGCGTGGTGTGAGGCCAGGAAGGCCCCACGAAGAAATTTCAACTCGGTCGATTTCTGCATTTCCTGCAAACAGGAGTGTCTATGGGCCTCACATTGGGGTCCATTAAGGTTCAAATTTCGGCCCTGTAAATTTTCTTCCAAAAAAAAATTGGCTTCAGTTCCTGAAGTCCAGAAGTTTGTCAAGGGAGTACTGCATATACAACCCCCTTTTGTGCCTCCAGTGGCACTGTGGGATCTCAACGAAGTTCTGGGATTCCTCAAATCACATTGGTTTAAACCGCTCAAATCTGTGGATTTGAAATATCTCACATGGAAAGTGACCATGCTGTTGGCCCTGGCCTCGGCCAGGCGAGTGTCAGAATTGGCGGCTTTGTCTCACAAAGCCCATATCTGATTGTCCATTCGGACAGGGCAGAGCTGCGGACTCGTCCCCAGTTTCTCCCTAAGGTGGTGTCAGCGTTTCACCTGCACCAGTTTATTGTGGTACCTGCGGCTACTAGGGACTTGGAGGACTCCAAGTTGCTAGATGTTGTCAGGGCCCTGAAAATATAGGTTTCCAGGATGGCTGAAGTCAGGAAAACTGACTTGCTGTTATCCTGTAGGCACCCAAAAAACTGGGTGCTCTTGCTTCTAAGCAGACGATTGCTAGTTGGATGTGTAGTACAATTCAGCTTGCACATTCTGTGGCAGGCCTGCCACAGCCAAAATATGTAAATGCCCATTCCACAAGGAAGGTGGGCTCATCTTGGGCGGCTGCCCGAGGGGTCTCGGCTTTACAACTTTGCCGAGCTGCTACTTGGTCAGGGGCACACCCTGGCTGAGGAGGACCTGGAGTTCTCTCATTCGGTGCTGCAGAGTCATCCGCACTCTCCCGCCCGTTTGGGAGCTTTGGTATAATCCCCATGGTCCTGACGGAGTCCCCAGCATCCACTTAGGACGTCAGAGAAAATAAGAATTTACTTACCGATAATTCTATTTCTCGTAGTCCGTAGTGGATGCTGGGCGCCCATCCCAAGTGCGGATTGTCTGCAATACTTGTACATAGTTATTGTTACAAAAATCGGGTTATTATTGTTGTGAGCCATCTTTTCAGAGGCTCCGCTGTTATCATGCTGTTAACTAGGTTCAGATCACAGGTTGTACAGTGTGATTGGTGTGGCTGGTATGAGTCTTACCCGGGATTCAAAATCCTTCCTTATTGTGTACGCTCGTCCGGGCACAGTATCCTAACTGAGGCTTGGAGGAGGGTCATAGGGGGAGGAGCCAGTGCACACCACCTGATCCTAAAGCTTTTACTTTTGTGCCCTGTCTCCTGCGGAGCCGCTATTCCCCATGGTCCTGACGGAGTCCCCAGCATCCACTACGGACTACGAGAAATAGAATTATCGGTAAGTAAATTCTTATTATACACATTATGAACCACAACAGTAGGACCCCCTATCTAGTAATGGTGCTACTTACACATTTTGCCACATGGAATGAGCCAATAAATACACGGAATGAGACAAAAGTCACATTATGCCACACGGAATGAGCCAAAAGTCACACAAAAATGAACCAAAATTCACATTAGGCCACACGGAATGAGCCAAAATTCACACAGAATGAGACAAAATTCACATTTTTCCACACAGTATGAATCAAAATTCACATGGAATGAGCCAAACTTCACATTATGCCACATGGAATGAGCCATAATTCACATTATGCCATACAGTATGAGCCGCAATTCAGGGACAGGGAGAGTGACAGCTGGGACAGTTACTACAGGGACAGGGAGAGTGACAGCAGGGACATAAGGACAGGGAGAGTGACAGCAGGGACCTAGGGACAGGGAGAGTGACAATGGGACATAGGGAGCGTTGTTGCAGAGTTGACTGTGGTCAGCAGTGCGGAGGAGGCGGCAGTGCAGAGCAGAAGGCTGTGGGTGCAGGAGGAGGTGGGCAGAAGCACGTGGGAGGAGGCGGTGTGGAGCGGGTGACGGTGGCCTTTGGCGCGGCTCCGGTCTGCCTATGACCGCTGCTATATCAAATCTGCCATGGACCGGCAGCCAATCAGGAGCGTCCGCTCTTGATTGGCTACCGGTTCACCAGCGTTTAATTTGAATACTGTGGCAATGGGGGGTCTCAAAGTGGCGGTATGTCATACCGGCGTATACCGGCCCACTTCGAGCACTGCTGATCACGCTATATACTGCATATGTAATAAGCCACTGGTGGACTGTCGTTGTGAGATTCATACCTGTTTCCCCTGGACACAGAGCCTAATTCAGACTTGATCGCTCTTCTGCAAATTTGCAGAGGGCAGCAATCAGGTAGTTGCCGCCCAGAGAGAGTGAAAACCTGCCCCGTGCAAGTGTGCGAATCTATGCGTGTGCCGTGCGAAAACTTTGCAAATCCATTTGCATCTCACTCACCATCTAATGTTTTTCCCAGTCTGTGCAGCCTGTGCAGTCTGTGCGTAGCCCAGTAGTTACTCCTACAGTGCGATAGAAACAGGCTATTCGGGGCCGGAGCTGATGTCACACACCCTCCCTGATAACGCTTGGGAATGCCTGCATTTTTCCTGACACTCCCAGAAAATGGCCAGTTACCACCCCCAAGCGTCTGCTTCCTGTCAATCTTCTTGCGTATGCTTAGCGATCTAAATTTTCGCACCATTCCTCCAATTTTTGGGGTGGTCTTCAGTATGCCGAATGTCGGGATCCCGGCGCACAGTATACCGGCGCCGGGATCACGACACCTGGCATACCGACAGCTATTCTCCGTCGTGGGGGTCCATGACCCCCCTGGAGGGACAATAAAATACCGTGGTGCGCGTAGCGCGCCACCGTGCCCGCAGCGTGGCGAGAGCAGCGAGCCCGCAAGGGGCTCCTTTGTGCTTGCCACACTGTCGGTATGCTGGCGGTCGGGCTCCCGGCGCAGGTATGCTGGTCGCCGGGAGCCCGGCCACCGGCAAACCATACTACACCCATTTTTTGGGCTTGCACGTGTGCATTGCGGTGCATATGCATGCGCAGTCATTTGATAATCGTCCGCTGTGCAATTTCACACAACAGCGATCAGGTCTGAATTAGGCCCACTGTTGGCTGTCCTGACCTTTTGAACTCTGATGTTGCTAGGCAGAGAGATAGGGACCACCCCCAGAGAAAACCAGAACACAAGCCACTACTTGTTAGGGCAGTGACTGACATTTTATTAACTGGAACAAGGTGTCACTGTTCTGGAGTTTAAAAGGTTAACTTGACAAAGGACATGCATAATATTCACTTCCAAGAAAACAATTGCTGGCATAGCATTACTTCTAGTAAGCATAAACCACTGTGTATAACATGACATAATATCATGAAAAACATTTCACACATAAAAATACCATCAGAATGATAAAACCATGCTTGGCTGTAACTGGCTCCCTTCTCCCTTCAATGCAGCTTACCATGAGGAATGGAGTACAGCTCTTAAGGATGATTGGCAGTGTACCCGGATCACTATGGCGTCACCATCCACTGGTCCCTCTGTGGGGCGAAAACCTCTGTTTCTGCTCAGCTCCTCACTGGTGCAGCGCTCAGAGTGGAGGCACTGGGGATACGTGTGGCCACTTACCGGCGGTGGAGTCAGTGCTGAAATCTGGAGGAGGAGAGGACAGTGCTAGTGCTACAGATGATGCTGGTAAGGAGGAGACAGAATACCGGCTCAGCTGCTTTATATATGCTGCGCGTCGGTGTAGGGGTGGGGTCCAGTGGCGAATTTAGGGGAAGGCGATTGGGGCAAACAAAGCATTGAGGGACTGCAATCAGTCCCCAGCTGTTTGCAATCTCTGTATGCTTTGCCAGTATCCATTATCGTAGATTGATTATTCTGTCTTCTGCAGTCTGACTCTATTGAGTGCTGGGCAGCTTATTATCCTTGTCCCGGCACTCTGCTAAGCCCCCAAGCCTGTTGCAGCCAGCGGCTCCTATGTACTAGGTGTGGCCATCGATGTGTTCACCATCAATGGTTGCCATTGATGGTAAAGCTGCAAGGGGCCAACGATGGTCATTAACTATGTTATGGGGGACCATCGATGGTTTCACCTATCGATGGTCATCCCTGTTCTTTCAGTGAATGGCCCACAGGCCAATCACAGCCCGGGGGTGGGGCTTCATGGGTTTTGGGGGTGGTGCTATGCTACTTGTCCCAGGAACTTGCAAAAAAATAAATTTTTCATACTGTGTCATCGATGGAAGGAAACCATCTGATTCTTTCCCATCAATGGCAAAAGCATAAGACATCGGCCATAAACCATCAATGATTATGAATCATTGATGGCCATCCCTACTATATACATATATCACTGCCTGCAGGAATGAACTACTGCAAGACAGTGAGTTACTGTACTAATGCTTTGCAGACCCTTTAATGACAATTTGGAGCATGCAAACTCAGAGGGCTGATCAGTATTGTCACTTGAAACTACAAATGTATGCATAGGGGAGACAGTGTGAGGCTTGAGCAGAGCAGGATGTTTCAAACTGTTTGCAGCTCACATACAGTACGTATAACTACAACCAAGTCCCAAACCATGCCTCACATGCAGTGGCATAAGTTAGTTCCAGTCGTGCAGAGGTAAGATAAATGTTGGTGCCCCCTCCACCCCGATACAATACATATAATTACACACACACACACACACACACACACACACACACACACACACACACACACACACACACACACACACACACACACTACAAATATATTATGTACATATAACTGTATATATCAAAATGTCCCAGCAATCCACTTAAAAAACAACTTCCCTGGTACCAGTGATGGATTTCCCAACAATAAGCACATGAGGCATGTGCCTAGGGGTGGCACTTTATGTGGGGTGGCACACCAGGCTGATGAGGCTAGGTGATTCCTTTTATTTGTCATTACCAGGGCTGTAACTAGGTATGTGCCAGCAGTGCCTTGCCCACAAAGCATATACACTGTGGGTGCACCACTTGGCAGCACCACCTGCATGGCCAGCTGCTCGCCCACCACTTCCCGCAGCTGCCCTGCAGGGCCATCAGAGGGCCCGGGTGGCAGCAGTGTGGATTAGAGCTGCCACCTCAATGCAGCAAGCAGCCATGCAGAAACAGCTGTGGTAGCATTTCAAATCTGTAGCCATCCGCCAGCCAATCAGTGCTTGCATTCCGGCAGCCAATCAGGTGCGGCCGCAGTGGCAGCTCCTGCTTAGCTGCCAGTCCAGCTCCAAATTTAAAATGTTACCAGCGCTACGCTTCTGTTCCGCTATCTGACTGCTTGTCTTGTCTTTCTTACGGGTGCATGATGTGATTGATCATCACATCTGGTCGGGGGAAGGAATGTGTCCGAGGTGGCTGAGCCAGTGTCTGTGTGCGGTAGGTCAGTTATCGGTGAGTCAGGTACGAGGGAAGGAAGACAGAGACAGTTCCCCAATCTCCAGCACAATCCCTACTGGTATAGATACAGATGTTTCCCTTGTAACACAGACCATCCCCTGCAGTGTAAGAGCAAGTAACTGACCTCGGCCTCTCACTGCTCTGGATTAATGTTACATAACATATGCAGTGCATGTACACTATGGTGTGAGTGCATAGCATGGTTGTGGGGAGGAATCACATCACAGCAAGTCATACAAGAGAGCTACACACAATTTGCTTTTGCCTGCCTAATGTATAAAAGGGGAATCTACCTGCCATAAAGTGTAAAAGGGGCCTCTACCTGCTGTACTGTGTAAAAGGGGACCAGGGCGTTCCTGAGGATTCCTGCAGGCGTTATACAAGACTTTGCCTTTCATCAGGAGATTCCAGTCCCTTCAGTGTGGACATTAATAAAGGGAGAACCACCATCTTCACTGCGTGGGATAGAGAGATCACTCCAGAACCCCGCTAGTTGGGATACCCGGCTGAATTACAACCAGGGACTTGGTAACTATTCTTCATTACCTGGACGCCATTCCATTAATACAAACGCGTGTGTTGCAGGACTTTTTCCATCTTCCAGCAATCATTTGCATATGCCGGTAATTTTGCACAAAGACTGCCCTGAGTGAATAATTGTTGTCAGAGAGTGGCTTATTAAGGCTCAGTTTCAATATCAATTTCTTGGCATCATTAGTGCCGCATTATTTAAATTTGTGTATGTGTATGTGTATTTGTGCAATTGATTTTAACTAATACAATATGGAATTTATATGTTAGCGCAGTTGGTATTTCTTGTTTTGTTCATATTTATGCTATTGGGGTGAACGACTAACACCCCCTCTCCAACAGCAGCTTAGAAAACCAGCCCAGTTACAGCACCTGTTGTTTTTACCATTTATGGTAAAATTTTACTTTTTCTTTGTAAAAAGGGACTCTACCTGCCGTACTGTGTAAAAGGGGACTCTACCTGCCGTACTGTATAAAAGGGAACTCTACCTGCCGTAATGTGTAAAAGTGGACTCTAACTGCTGAACTGTGCAGAAGGGGACTCTACGTGCCATAATGTGTAAAAGGGGACTCTACCTGCTGTACTGTGTAAAAGGAGACTCTACCTGCTGTACTGTGTAAAAGAGGACTCTACCTGCTGTAATGTGTAAAAATGGACTCTACCTTCCGTAATGTGTAAAAGGGGACTCTACCGGCCATAATGTGTAAAAGGGGGCACTACCTAGCTTAATGTGTGACAGGGGCTCTACCTGTCATAATGTGTAAAAGGGGCTCTAACTGGCGTAATGTATAAAAGGGGCTCTATCTGGTGTAATGTGTGTAAGTGGCGCTACTGTGCGACGTAATTTGAATAATGAAGTCTACTGTGCAGATAATGTATATTGGTATTATTTTGTGACCACACCCCTTCCCTATGAAGCCAAGCACCTATATTTTTGACGCACGCCTATGGCGCGCACTGGGCCTATATTAAATATGGGGGAGGGGAGGCACTGATGCTGTTTCTTGCATACAGCGCTAAAATGTCTAGTTACGGCACTGGTCATTACAACTTATTTTTAAATATTTCATTTTACAACTGACAATAGTGGAAAAATGGGCAGCAAACTGTTGTCCAGGAGGTGATTGTGGTGTGAGGTTGTGTCTACGTTCGTGGTCTTGAGGCCTCCAGACTGACCCCGAAATGAAGGGGCAGCCTGACTACTAAATCTGCCACTGTCTGGTGCCCGCCACAGAAACAGACAAAGTAATGGATGGAGAAATTCCGGTTCTTGTGTCTGGATGAAAATCAACATATTATATATATATATATATATATATATATATATACTTTAGAGGATGTCTGCACACACAATTCCTAGCAGCTTGTTGTGGTGTCACCAAATCTTCATGTTTAGAGAAAAGCAATCCTCTGGCATGAGTATTTATAACAGTTCAAGAGTGCACTCACCAAACCAATATAGCTTCATCAGAGTTTCATTTGTGGCAAATAGGTATAGACATCATTCCGACGTTTCGGCCCCCCTCTGGGACCTTTGTCAAGGTTCAGGTGCTAAGTACAAACTGCCCCCCTATATACCCCCACCCCCCATAAAACATATAGGGAAACCAAAAACATGACATGAATCAGGATCCACTATTACCAGGCAAACCTGGACAAACACTTCAAATGCATAGATAAATCTACCAGTTATAATTGGTCCATTTCCAGCTCTTACCAGCAACTACAGGAATCTCTCAGATCTCACCTGTAAAATCATATACACGTGCGTCCCGCTGGTGGAACGCACACAGCCGGAAGTAAGCGAGCTGTGAACCGCATGGTACTTCCTGTAGTGTCATCAACAGAGGGAGGAGGCATCATGCTCTCACCAAAATGCCTTCCCACGTAACACCATAGGACAATAGTCCACTTGTGTAAACACATTACTAATCAAACAGCACATCCATCAAATAAGTGCATTGACTAATCCTGATGTAATCACATATAGTTCGATATAGTAGTTACCAAATGCTGGTTCTGAGCTCAAAATGTGACCAAACAAATAATAAAGAAATAAAAAATAAAAATAAATAAAAAATAAAATAAAGAAAGTGAAAAAATAAATAAAGGCACTAACTGAAAACAATTTTAAAGTACAACCTCAGATATATTATATATGGAATATCAGCGACCTATTTACAGTTTCATTATGGACACATCAATGCACAGCTCCACCGATCGCCCCACACACTCCAAAAATATATGTAAAAAACACAAATACATAAAGTCAAAAAAGTCAAAAGATAAAAAAAATAAAAAATTAGAAAAGTATGTAGATGTGAGAGATACACCCCAGGTCCGGACATGTCACAGGAAGATGCTCCAATGAATTGTATCGTTCAAACCTTTCGGCCACACAGTGTCAAGTCTGTGTATCCAATATGCTTCCCTACGCAAAAGGATTTTCGCACGGTCACCCCCTCTCGACAATGGAGGTATTCTGTCAGTTAGCATATATCGCAATGATGACAATTGATGCTGTTGTTGGACAAAATGCCTTGCCACAGGTTTGTCGGAATTACCAGACTTTAATGCCAGACGTATATTGGATCGATGATTGGATATCCTTTCACGGAATGATGTCGTTGTTTTGCTCACATATATCAATGAGCATGGGCAGATTAATATATATACCACAAAATCTGACGTGCATGTCAGTCGGTGCCGGATTTGTATCCTCTGACCACTATGTGGATGGGGGAAGGCGTTACCCGTTATCATACTTCTGCAAGTGACACAGTTCGGACATTTGTAGCATCCCAGCTTCACCAACCCTCTTTTTCTTTACCAATAGACATGTCAGGGCGCATAAGTACAGTATGTCACGAATGTTCGAACCCCTTCTGTATGCAATAAGGGGTCTTTTAGGAAGTGACTTCTTAAGGACATTGTCAGTAGCCACAATATCCCATTTTTTCTTAATAGCAGATCTTGTTGCATAACTTCCAGCATCAAATGTAGTGAGAAATACAAATCGATCACTCTCCTTCCCGTTGCCAATTTGCCTAGCCTGGCAGTCTTTATGCCGATTCTTGGCCTTCTTTAGGCATTGGTCAATAACATCAGGATGATATCCTCGAGCCAGAAATCTATGTTGCATTTCAAGCAGTTGACTATTCATTATTGCCTCATCAGAGTTATTCCTCATTACACGATTATAAACTGTGAAATGGGTAGGCTTTGTTTTAACGGTTTAGGGTGATAACTGTTATATTGCAGGGTGTGTTACGATCGGTGGCTTTTCTGTACAGCTTGTGTCCATACCCCCCATTGGTGGCGAATACAGTCACATCAAGAAAATTAATTTGTCTATGATCACATTCCATTGTGAAGCGAATAGGTGTGTCTAATGAATTCTAGCTCGCTACCATATTCTCAACAGATACCCTATCTCCTGACCACAGTAGAAATATGTCATCTATATAGCATTTATAGTAACCGATACTAACCCCAAACCTCGGGAATATATAGTTCTGTTCATATTCATCCATATATAAATTAGCATACGCCGGGGCTATGTTACTCCCCATCGTGGTCCCAGAGGTCTGGAGGTAGTATCGGTCACCAAACTTAAAATAATTGCATACAAGGGTCATTTCTAATAATTCCAGCAGAAAATCTATGGGTGGTCGTTGTTGGTGATTTCTCAGGAGAGCTCTACGAGTAGCTGCGATACCAGCCTCATGTGGTATCACTGTATACAGTGATGACACATCCATCGTCACGAGTAGATACGATTCCACATCAATGACCAAGGATTTAAGACCCTTGATAAAATCACCAGTATCCTTTATATAACTTTGTATCCCTTTCACACAAGATTGGAGATATGTGTCTAGATAGCGTGCTACTGGTTGGAACAGTGATCCCCTGGTTGATATAATCGGGTGGCCAGGGGGTTCATTCATGCTTTTATGTACTTTCGGTAACGTGTATACTATCGGACATATTGGAATGTCCGTATGCATGAAAGAAGAGATTGTTTCAGAAATTAAACCTCCAGTGAATGCTGTCTCTACAACGTTATCTAGTCTCTTTTTAAACAAGGGAGTAGGATCTGCATCAAGTTTCCTATATGTCTGTGTGTCAGCAAGTTGGCGTAGTATTTCATTATTATAGGCAATGGTGTCCTGAATTACCACCGCGCCTCCCTTATCCGCTGGTCGAATAGTAATCAGTGAATTCGCCTTAAGTTGTTTCAAAGCAGTTTTTTCTGCATTATTCAAATTAGATCTACCCATTCCCCCTCTGGAAATGGATTCCATGACCATGTGATCCATCATTCGTGTAAATGTTTTGATATTAGTATTATTTGAGAAAGGGTCGTATGTGCTCTTCTTTCTAAAAGTATTATCAACGATGTCAGTGATGGAGATATCAGCATTGGCCCGTGTATTATCAGCAAATTTCTCTTTTAACCTCAATTTGCATGAGAGGCTATAATTATCTATCTTCCACCATAGAGGGTCAAATTTAACAGTGGGCACAAACGACAAACCACGAGCCAATACTTTTATCTGATCATCACTTAGTATCACTGATGAGATGTTGATTATTTTGTCCGAGGGTTCTTCAGAGGTTTCTTTGTAGTTTTTGTAGGAGCCCCTCCGCGGGTGGGGCCTCCTCCGTCTCCCTGTGGTGGATCTAGCTTGGATCGCGTAGTAAGGCGAGAAAAAGGCTGGCGTTGGCCACTATGTGAATCAGAATTCTCTCTATCGGATGATGACGCAGTTGAGTATTGTTGAGTATTACTCCCACACTAATTAGTGTGGGAGTAATTAGTGTTGTTGTAAGGAAATTATGGAGAATCTAGTCACTCCAGAGCTGCTCTCTAATGTGGAGTATGGGCAGGTATCATACACTGACGATGAGGCAGAACGTGTTCTCTTTGGATTGACTGATTTTAATACTATCCCTGGAGAGAAAGCGATTGATGTTTATCATAAGTTACTAAATTTAAATAAACGAGAGGTTGATTTATTGTTACATGGGCAGTTTTAGTCGGATTATTTCCGTAAAAAACAGATTCCAAGGGGATTCCGCGTGAGAAATATCCCCACCATCGGCCGCAATAACCCTGTGTTTTGCAGCCGATGGTGTGGGATCCTCAACAAATGTTCACTTGACCTGTTGCTATTGGTGATCGAGGAAGTGGGCACTGAATATAAAAAGGTGAGAAATTATTTTAGCCTGGCCCGTGATAAAGCAGAACAGATATTAACGGCAGATAAAACTGAGGATTGGCTTTTGAAATTGAGTACACAGATTGATAAATACAGAACAGATCTTGTGAATTTTAAAAGAAATAAATTGGCCAAAGTTGAAAAGGACTACAGCGACCATAGAGTCTATGGATGGCTGGTGGGGAATGACATACCCTTGCGTAGAACAAGGGAATTTAGATCTAGATTTAGACGTGGCCCATATCAATTTGAACAATACTCAACTGCGTCATCATCCGATAGAGAGAATTCTAATTCACATAGTGGCCAACGCCAGCCTTTTTCTTGCGTTACTACGTGATCCAAGCTAGATCCACCACAGGGAGACGGAGGAGGCCCCACCCGCAGAGGAGCTCCTACAAAATCTACAAAGAAACCTCCGAAGAACCCGCAGACAAAATAATCAACATCTCATCAGTGATACTAAGTGATGATCAGATAAAAGTATTGGCTCGTGGTTTGTCGTTTGTGCCCACTGTTAAATTTGACCCTCTACGGTGGAAGATAGATAATTATAGCCTCTCACGCAAATTGAGGTTAAAAGAGAAATTTGCTGATAATACACGGGCCAATGCTGATATCTCCATCACTGACATCGTTGATAATACTTTTAGAAAGAAGAGCACATACGACCCTTTCTCAAATAATACTAATATCAAAACATTTACACGAATGATGGATCACACGGTCATGGAATCCATTTCCAGAGGGGGAATGGGTAGATCTAATTTGAATAATGCAGAAAAAACTGCTTTGAAACAACTTAAGGCGAATTCACTGATTACTATTCGACCAGCGGATAAGGGAGGCGTGGTGGTAATTCAGGACACCATTGCCTATAATAATGAAATACTACGCCAACTTGCTGACACGCAGACGTATAGGAAACTTGATGCAGATCCTACTCCCTTGTTTAAAAAGAGACTAGATAACGTTGTAGAGACAGCATTCACTGGAAGTTTAATTTCTGAAACAATCTCTTCTTTCATGCATACAGACTTTCCAATATGTCCGATAATAAACACGTTACCGAAAGTACATAAAAGCATGAATGACCCCCCTGGCCACCCGATTATATCAGCCAGGGGATCACTGTTCCAACCAGTAGCACGCTATCTAGACACATATCTCCAATCTTGTGTGAAAAGGATACAAAGTTATATAAAGGATACTGGTGATTTTATCAAGGGTCTTAAATCCTTGGTCATTGATGTGAAATCGTATCTACTCGTGACGATGGATGTGTCATCACTGTATACAGTGATACCACATGAGGCTGGTATCGCAGCTACTCGTAGAGCTCTCCTGAGAAATCACCAACAACGACCACCCATAGATTTTCTGCTGGAATTATTAGAAATGACCCTTGTATGCAATTATTTTAAGTTTGGTGACCGATACTACCTCCAGACCTCTGGGACCGCGATGGGGAGTAACATAGCCCCGGCGTATGCTAATTTATATATGGATGAATATGAACAGAACTATATATTCCCAAGGTTTGGGGGTGGTATCGGTTACTATAAACGCTATATAGATGACATATTTCTACTGTGGTCAGGAGATAGGGCATCTGTTGAGAATATGGTAATGAGCTTGAATTCATTAGACGCACCTATTCGCTTCACAATGGAATGTGATAAAAGACAAATTAATTTTCTTGATGTGACTGTATTCGCCACCAATGGGGGGTATGGACACAAGCTGTACAGAAAAGCCACCGATCGTAACACACTCTTGCAATATAACAGTTATCACCCTAAACCGTTAAAACAAAGCCTACCCATTTCACAGTTTATAATCGTGTAATGAGGAATAACTCTGATGAGGCAATAATGAATAGTCAACTGCTGGAAATGCAACATAGATTTCTGGCTCGAGGATATCATCCTGATGTTATTGACCAATGCCTAAAGAAGGCCAAGAATCGGCATAAAGACTGCCAGGCTTGACAAATTGGAAACGGGAAGGAGAGTGATCGATTTGTATTTCTCACTTCATTTGATGCTGGAAGTTATGCAACAAGATCTGCTATTAAGAAAAAATGGGATATTGTGGCTACTGACAATGTCCTTAAGAAGTCACTTCCTAAAAGACCCCTTATTGCATACAGAAGGGGTTCGAACCTTCGTGACATACTTATGCACCCTGACATGTCTATTGGTAAAGAAAAAGAGGGTTGGTTACCCTCCGTGAAGCTGGGATGCTACAAATGTCCGAACTGTGTCACTTGCAGAAGTATGATAACGGGTAACACCTTCCCCCATCCACATAGTGGTCAGAGGATACAAATCCGGCACCGACTGACATGCACGTCAGATTTTGTGGTATATATATTAATCTGCCCATGCTCATTGATATATATGGGCAAAACAACGACATCATTCCGTGAAAGGATATCCAATCATCGATCCAATATACGTCTGGCATTAAAGTCTGGTAATTCCGACAAACCTGTGGCAAGGCATTTTGTCCAACAACAGCATCAATTGTCATCATTGCGATATATGCTAATTGACAGAATACCTCCATTGTCGAGAGGGGGTGACCGTGCGAAAATCCTTTTGCGTAGGGAAGCATATTGGATACACAGACTTGACACTGTGTGGCCAAAAGGTTTGAACGATACAATTCATTGGAGCATCTTCCTGTGACATGTCCGGACCTCTATAAGTATGTGATTCCTTAATGGGGTGTATCTCTCACATCTACATACTTTTCTGATTTTTTATTTTTTTGATCTTTTGACTTTTTTGACTTTATGTATATGTGTTTTTTACATATATTTTTGGAGTGTGGGGCGATCGGTGGAGCTGTGCATTGATGTGTCCATAATGAAACTGTAAATAGGTCGCTGATATTCCATATATAATATATCTGAGGTTGTACTTTAAAATTGTTCTCAGTTAGTGCCTTTATTTATTTTTTCACTCTCTTTATTTTTATTTTTTATTTTTTTTATTTCTTTATTATTTGTTTGGTCACATTTTGAGCTCAGAACCAGCATTTCGTAACTACTATATCGAACTATATGTGATTACATCAGGATTAGTCAATGCACTTATTTGATGGATGTGCTGTTTGATTAGTAATATGTTTACACAAGTGGACTATTGTCCTATGGTGTTACGTGGGAAGGCATTTTGGTGAGAGCATGATGCCTCCTCCCTCTGTTGATGACACTACAGGAAGTACCATGCGGTTCACCGCTCGGCTTACTTCCGGGTGCGTGCGTTCCACCAGCGGGACGCACGTGTATATGATTTTACAGGTGAGATCTGAGAGATTCCT